>NW_020290844.1:0-86229 GCF_003184695.1 Aspergillus brunneoviolaceus CBS 621.78
CTCCTCCTCCTCCTCCTCCGGGCGGGCGGTGACAGAGAGCGGTGATGGATCCCCCCACCCACTGCAAGGACCCCCCTACCCTTCCCCAATATGACAACAGAAAGGAAATAAACCCAACATTTTTGTCTACCCCTAAGTTAGCTTAGGTTCTCCTGCTATAGCGGAGTAAAAGATAGGTTCAGTAAGGTAGTTCAGATACAAGACAGACAACAATCCAATCAAATATCTTATCTTTCCTTTGGGTGTTCTTTTCGGATAATATCATTGAAGTGGTTTCAAGTCAGTTGTATACAGTCATTGCATTGATTATTAGGTAACTTGCTTCAGTGTTGAGCAAAATCTATCAAGCACACCTCAAAAAAAGGGGGGAAACAATATTCACCACTTGGTGAGAAGGAAAGGCAAAACAATGTTCCGTCGATCATGACCGGAATAATGTAAAGTGTATGTATAGCAGAATGGAAAGATCCAAACGGTTGGGTCATGTTACAGACGTTTCTAATCTCCAACATTATCCGGACTTTGTAACAGCCTGGAGATCATTGAGAAACAAAAAAATAGGGGGGGGCATAAAAAACAAGCGATGTAGTGGCCAGAACATAAGTACGTGAACGTGCATATCACAATCCCCGCATCCAGTCTACATACCATGAGAACATAAAAGGAAAGGACATCATTATCATATTCCGTGCACCTCGTCAAGGGTAATTTTAGGCAGGAATCTCTCCTCATGCAAAGCTCTGCTGTCCGGCCGCAGCCCCCTCGACAAGCACTTGACCGGCATCGTTGCCCTGGTCGATGTTGTGGAAGTCCAGGATTTCGGAGTACCTGTCTTGTTGTCAGCATTGTGGATTCCTCTGCATCGTGCCGTTATGAAACCCACATCATAATCTTCCATGTATCCACAGGTAGGTCGGCATCGTTGAATGACCAGTCGAACTTCTCCTCAGCCTCAGGCTCGTCGGTCGGATCGTGATACGGGGCAAGGTACTCGTGGGCAAGGGCCTCGCCAGCCCGGATGCGCTTCTTCGGGTCAAATACAAGCATTTTTTCCAGCAGATCGACCGCTAATAAATGTCAGCAAGGCTCTCGCCTTCAACCGCAAAGGAGGACATGATATTCGTACCATCTGGATCGGCATTCTTGAACTTGGTGGCCAGAGGTTGTCGCTCACGCTTGGGTAGCGACTTGACGAATCGCAACGTCTAATGATCACAATAAGAGTTAGTTTTCGGCGCTGGAGGATTCGGACCGATTGTCACCCACATTCTCGCTGCAAATTGTCTGGATCACGTCGTCGGGCGGAGTTCCCAGCAGCTCCGTGATGATCGAGAATTGATTGACGTGATCTTTTCCGGGAAACAGGGGCTTTCCTTCCAGCATCTCCGCAAAAATACATGCTGCGCTCCAAATATCCACCTCCACGTCGTACTTCTGCCAAGTGAGCATGATCTCAGGCGCACGGTAATACCGGGTCGAAACATAGCCGGTCATCTGCGGATCCTGGATACGGGCAAGACCAAAATCGCAGATTTTCAGGTCGCAGTTCTCGTTGATAAGGATGTTGCTGGGTTTGAGGTCACGATGAACGACACCGGCCGAGTGGACATATTTCAACCCCCGCTATAGACCATTAGTGACCGTCACGAGAAGGCGTCTGGGAGACGAGATGACAGGATCGGTGCCGACTACATACCAGAATCTGGTAAAGGAAATATTGAATAAACTGCTTTTCAAGAGGCCGCGAAGTTAACAATCTGTGGAGATCGGTGCCCAGCAGCTCTGTGACGAAATAACTGCGGTTACCATGTTAGAGTTAAACTTGTCGCAGGGAATGATGACGAATGCGTACATATCCTCCAGCGGGGAGATAAAGATATCGCTCAGACTGATGATCTGCAAATTGTCAGCCTTGGGAGCACGGCGGGGCGGCGAATCGCCGTCAAGCGGCATAGACCAACATTTTCGTGTCGCAGGTGTTTCAACAGTTTTAATTCACGGTATGTTCTCTTGGACAGGACGGGTGTGCTGAATGGCTTCATGATTTTCTTGACGGCGACTGGTTGCCCGGTCAATTGATCCCGCGCCGAACTGGTCGAACCCAAAGGGGCGCATGTCAGTAAAATGCTCGGTTGATTGACCTGCAGAAACCAGGCGTCGCGATCAAAAAGCAAGAATAGGGGCCGCTGTTAATAGCCATACCAGACAAGACCGAAAGCGCCCATTCCCACCGGCTGCAAGTCGGTGTACCTGTGAAGTCCGAAATTAGAAGTCATCCCGACACGCTTGGAGGGGTAATTTGGGCTCAGTCCGTCCTACCGGCTGGTGATCTCAAAAGTGGTGCCAAAAATCTGGGCACGCACGAATTCCGCCATTTTGAACCAAGGATGGATGGCACACCAGGTTCAGTTCAATGCAGAAAGGGAGGAAATACGAGGGTTTGTATTTTGGAACGGAGATTCACGGGGGGCGGTGGATAACGTAGCGAGGATGTGAAGGGGGGGGAGCGAGAGTGAGGGGGGGAGAGAAATGGAGGAGGAGTAAGAGTGAGAGGGAGGAAATGATGTCTGGAGAAAGAAGACCAGGTCCTGCGGGCGCAGGGAGGAATATCTAAGTTAAGATGTCAAGCGCACCAAAGTTGGAGAGAGGGGGAGAAAAGAGAAAGCAAGAACAAGAATGAGATGGTGAGTGAGTGAGTGAGTGAGTAGCGAGGCAGCAAAAGCCGTAGGTGGCGCCCCAGCAGGGTGTGTGGGGAAAAGACCATTCTTCTTCCTAGTCCGTTGAGTTCGAGTTTCCGGAACGCCCAAAACAAGACCGATGACGTCCGCGAACGAAGCAGGGTATGGCAGAAAAACTGCCGCCGCCATAATCAACACACACACACACACACCGCAGCCTTAAGCCAGAAATTTGGGTTGGTGTGATTTCGTTTCCCCTAGTTATCCCTGGTCTCCTTTCCTCCCACCACCTGGCTGGCTTGATCCCAGATTTTTCTTGTCTAGAACCCTTTTTCGTCGGAATCTATTGGCCGGAAGTGGACACCCCTCCAGATGATGCTGTTCTCTCACTACGCTTACCTAACCGTCCAGCATAACTCACTGGCTGCTAAGGAGGACTACGGAGACGTAGGGATACTTTTTCCCCCAGAAGAACTCTGGCTTTCATGCGTGGTACCTGAAGTACCCAGTCGATGACTTCAGGACGGTACATTCATTCATATTGCAACATTGATTTCTATACTACCCCCACAACCGCATCTACGACAGTGACCATGACAACCGAAACCAAAAACACAATAAAGATGAGGATCATATCAAGATCCTGAATAACACATCTATATTGGCAATTCGAAAGTTGTGGCGGCACCGGTCTGGGAACCAGAACCAAAATCACATCGATATATCGGCCGATTATGGAAGAAATCCAGATGCGCACATAATAGAATGGCCAGCCAGGTCGAAGCATGGACTTCCGGCTGGACTAGGCTGGCTGGCTTTTCACTACGTAATGTTTCGACCTTTGCTGGACGATGTCATCATACCTTGGTGGGTCTGCAAGGTGACGGTTCCAATCACTTCCATTTCCTTCGCGCGTCAAAACCCATCCCGCTCCATCTTTTTTCCCGCTGTCCCCCTCTAGATCTATACCTCTTACCGCCTCCGCCTTCTCAAGTCTGCCTTTTCTCTGTCTCCCCTATGGCAATCGATCTCAGATCCCCTTTTCTAGCTATATCCTTATCTACTGAGTATAACCTATATTACATCTACTAGTCCTGTATGTAGCTTCAGGGACTGAGGCTCCCTTCCCCCCTTCCCCCAGATTTAAGAATTATCTAAATCGATTAACTATCTGGACTGTCTCAATTCTTGACTCCACCAGGTCGAGACAACATGTTGCGGTTGTCGGTAAAGGCCGCCCGCCCCTCGTTGGGTCCAAGCGCTTATGTACTGTCCATCAAGAGGGCGACTTTCGTTTGGAACATTCTTCCTGGTTTACCCGAGACTCGGTTGATTTTACATTCTCCTGGAGTAGGTCACCTTTATATCCAGACTCCCCATCATTTATTTATTCGTGCCACGACTCGGGTTCGGGTTAGATAGTAAAGCGTGCCTGATCCGCCTGGGTAAGACATGCCTATCTAGGTACTGTCGAAACATGAGAACGGTAGATGGGGAATGAATGGAAATGATCAACCTATAAGGTAGTGAGGTTGAAGAAGTATGGTGTTCAGCGTTTGAGGTTCCAATCCAATAGATTGTGTTCAAGGTGAGGCATTACAGCTCGAACACTGCTACCGAGGTAGCTGGACATCAATATATACCTGGTACCAATAAGTTCACAGCAATTTGAACCCAGCAAATGGTACTCCGTAGTCTTCTTCGTACTTGAAAAGTGCAGGGTGGAAGAACCTGTCTTGAACTTGCGAGCGCCGCATGTTCCCGAGCCCACTCATAGCCATGTGCCTTTGTTTCTCACGGACCATCAGCAATGAGAGTAGCGAATGATGAGGAGGGGGGAAGAACAATAACAAGCCAAGAACCCATGTCAATAGACGCCCTGTAGTCTAACTCTGGAACTCCGACCCGATCGCACCCCGGGCTTGATTATATATAGATTTGGATAAGACACCTAGTTCTAAGCCTAATACCATTAAGTCTATCTAAAATACTAGACTCTCCCATATATCAATGTGCATAGTCAGAATCAATAACCCGGTCAAGGAGGGGAGTGGTGCAGCCTTCGGAGTCATTGTTGGGGGAAAGCTGGTATCCCTACCTCAGCTACTGCTAAGCTAGTGTGACCTCGAATCAGCCTCTGACAATTATGATTCCTACAGCTTAACACCATGACAGACAGAGGTCCAGACTATCAGTCCATGGGATCTTCTCCCGTGTGGCTCTGTGTTCCGTGCATGTCTAGTAGTCCGGAATGAATACTCCGTCGAGGAGGAGGGACATTCCGTACGCGACTTTGCTTATAGCACCGTCGCCGTCAATGCCTCCTACCACGGGTCTGGCAAGTTGTTCATGAGGACAACTGTGAAACTTTCTAATATGGTGCTGTACTGTACGGAGTACCTACTAGGTAAATATGAAAGGTAGCAAGCAGTAAGTTTAGTATACAAGTGACTAGCGGAACCTGTCGGGGGAGTATTTTCCGTCCCAGTCTCTTAGAAGGGCTTGGCTGGCTGGTACTGCAGTGGTCTGTCTCAGCGACACTGGAGCTAAGCACAGAGTATTGTAGATAATTGAGCACCTCGTACTCCGTAGTTCGAAATTGGAGAGAAGGACAAATCAATGAATCCAGCTTGGCAGTCAAGACCCTTTGTTGTCGGCGCATCTGGTCATCTGGTCCCCGATCGAACTAGACACTAGTAGGGTAAGTCCAGCACTCCGTCCAGTTGGTTAGACTAAAGACGTAGGTAACTTACTAGTAGTCTACCAGTCTCCGGGCAAGTCGAGAGTGGGCGGTCCACGTTTTTTTTACCAACGAATACCCACTCGTCACCCCTACGATCGAACGAGTGTATGTAATCTTTCCCTTCCCTCGGTCTCTCGGTCTCCTCAAATCTCCACTTCCACCTGTCGACCTTAAGTTAACTAACGAACTAACTTAACGGACTTTTGAACACTGGGTAAGGTGAAAACGAGTGCTATGACGATTGGGGATATCCACTCCTCCAATTCCCATCCAACATCCAACATCCATCCGTCTCACTACAGTCATTCCCTACACTCACTAAACTAATCGACTACCAACTAAGTTAACTGACTTAACAAACTTGCCCGCCTTTCCTCTGAAACACCCACGAGCTGTCATTTCCTCTCTTTCCACACCACCCTCCCCCCTTCTTCCCCAAACATATGAACCATTAATCATGAACCATTAATAGATCACTCAATCAATCTACAAATCTTACCTACTTACCTACCTTACCACCACTTCAATCCCTCCATCCCTCCATCCCTTTCCCCTCCAACACTACCCCCGATCGACCATTTGCCGACCGACCACAGCAGATCCTCGTTGCTTGCTTACATTATCTCACTCGAGATCCGCGCGCCTCCATCCACTTTCCCACATCAACTCCCGATCGACCTTGACTACCCTTTTTTAGCGTCAGGTCGTCATTCTCGTTCGTTTTGCTGCTCCGCACTGGGAACTCTGACACGCCCCTCACCCCAGCTTTTCCTCTCAGCTCAGACGCCGCGAGAGCTACAACGTATCTACCACGCAACCGACCCTGCTCTTTATCCAACCATCCTCCCCCTCAACCGACTCACCTCCCTAGTTTCCTTCGCCCTCGCCTTTCTCCTCACCTCTCCTCTCAACCTCCCATATCACGGGTCACACCATTTGCGGTTTCCGAAGCTTGCAGACGTCGCTCAGGCCCTCGTTGTTGTTCCAAAACCCGAACCTGTCCGGTGTGGCTTTGCCTTACACCATTCCGCGCGCAAGCCTCGATCCCTAGTCGAGCCTTCTTCGACGATCGCAAAACCTACGAGACCTCTCCATTGTCTTTCGATCGCGCCAATTTCCCCAGTCGTCCTACGATTCGACCGGTCTCAGACCTAGTTCGACCTACTGTTCGAGAACCGCATCTCCCGGAGTTTCAGGTGTCAGCGGTCTGATAGGTGGATGCCGCACGCTTCCGCAGGCAGCTAATGGGCTAGTTCTCCGCTGTCTGGGAATTATACGAGAAAATGGGTTCGTGTATGAGCTCCGAGGCGACCGGAGATGTTGAACAGAAGCGGAGGAGCCAGGCTATCGATCGCAAATTGGAAGAAGATTCGAGACGACTACGGCGAGAATGCAAGATCTTACTACTCGGTCGGTTTCGTGCCCCTTGTCTGAACGGTGAGAGTATGGAGGCCTGCGCTAACAGGATGTGTCTTGTCCAGGCTCCGGAGAAAGCGGGAAGTCGACAATTGTCAAGCAGATGAAGATCATCCATCAGAATGGCTACACGGTCGAAGAGTTGTCATTATATCGTCTGACCGTATACAAGAACCTCCTTGATTGCGCCAAATCGCTCATCGCCGCTTATCACCAGTTCTCTCTGGAACCATCGAGTCAAAAAGTTCGCGATTATATCCAGTACATCTTCGAATACAATATCAACCCCGATCCCAACGTGCCGCTCGACAGTAAGGTTGGGGATGCGATCACTTACCTCTGGAATGACCCCTGTACGTCGACGGTCTTAGAGCACCAGAACGAATTCTATTTGATGGATTCCGCGCCCTAGTAAGAGTGCCCGTCCTCTATCTCACCGCGCGCGGCCTGCACACTGACGAGAAGGAACTAGTTTTTTCGAGGAAGCCAAACGAATATCAGCTCCAGATTACATCCCCAGTGTAAATGATGTGCTTCGCGCGCGAACAAAGACTACCGGTATCTATGAGACTCGCTTTACGATGGGCCAACTAAGCATACAGTATGTGCCTCTGTTATTCCAATTTGATCACTGCGTCTTCTATGATGCTTACCTGGTGTCTAGCATGTTCGACGTGGGCGGCCAGCGCAGTGAGCGCAAGAAGTGGATTCACTGTTTTGAAAATGTCACATCCATCATCTTCTGTGTGGCGCTTAGCGAATATGACCAAGTCCTATTAGAGGAAAGCAATCAGGTATGTCTCTTGATGCTCACCGTCAGTGGATACAGCATCTAACTGGCTGGAAGAATCGGATGATGGAAAGCTTGGTGCTGTTCGACTCTGTTGTCAACTCTCGATGGTTCATGCGAACGAGTATCATCCTCTTTCTAAATAAGGTCGACCTTTTCCGACAAAAACTCCCTCGGTCGCCGTTGAACAATTACTTCCCCGATTACTCGGGCGGCAATGATGTAAATCGCGCCGCCAAGTATCTTCTGTGGAGATTTAATCAAGTCAATCGGGCGCATTTGAATCTCTACCCTCAGTAAGTCCGCCTTGTCGCCGAGACTGCAGCTCCATGATCTCTGACTATTCCCGCACAGTCTTACTCAAGCTACCGATACCACCAACATCCGATTAGTCTTCGCTGCCGTGAAGGAGACGATATTACAAAACGCCCTTAAAGATTCCGGTATCCTTTAGAGTGGGGAGCTCCTCGGCTAGTCGAAGTATTGCTGGCAGGAAATGCTATGCTGCCAGGGAGAAAAATGGCGTTTGTCAATTGGTTGATTAGATCTTCCCACCGTGATCCTCCAACCTTTTCCTATGTTCCACATGTCGGTGGGACGCCTATCTGAGGGAACTCCATTCATGGCATGGCCGCGATGTTGAGTTGTCCATGGCCTTTCCTCTGACCGTCCCTCTCTTGCCTTCCTTTCTTTCTCCTTTTCCTTGAGCCATTTGTTTTGTTTTCCTGCCTCATGATTCTCATGGTTACCCACATGTGTTGTTTTCTGTGGGTTGGCGTCGGCGTTGCGGTGCTTGACTCGTGTCACAGTTTGAAGTGCCTGGCGTTGGAATGGTATGGGTCTGTTGATTTACCTGGCAAGGTGTTATTCTGTTCCAGTTTCTTTTGTTTTAGGGTCGGGATGGCTTGCTCAATAGGGAGACTTGGTCTGGGCTGGCCATGATTGGATGCCCTTTAACCTTTCAGCGAGCTTGGGAGTTGATGAGATTTTTCATCCCAAGCTGAAAAGTTAATGGCTTCAACTTTACTTTGCATATAGCTTGTATGAGGGGGGCGCTTGATATTCAGTTCTCATGCGCTTCAAGCTGTTCCTTTTCTTTCTTGTCCTTCCTCCTCCTCCCTCCCCTTTCATTTGAACTTCCTTTTCTCATCTTGCTTTTCCTATTCCCTATTGATGTCATGCATTTGGACGGCGATCTCTCATTCCCATATCTATCATAATCTGTCTCTCTAATTCTCCATTCTTGCTATCCTTTTTTTTTTTTTCGCTACAAGTGTCCATTTCCTTATTGCGCAGTTCGCCCGTGACCGCGAATCTTCATTCATCTCTCATAATCATTGGTAGCGACTATATACATGTAATCTAAATCACGTGAATTTTCTTTGTCTTCTGTTGGAAGTGCAGCTGGACAGTGATTTTTGCGAACGTAGCAAAGCGGGGGAAGGTCATGAGGAGTGGAGGACCTTGCAGGAGGGTCAACAATGGTTGAGGTCTGTTCTCAATTATTATTTGACCGAGACAGTTCTCCTCTGTGAGTTGTGAGTAGAGTTGGAAGTGCGGGGTTGAGTTTGGGGCGGAGTTGGAGGGAGGGACGGAGGGACGGAGGGGAGTTGTTTGCAGTTGGACCAAAAGCTAAGCTGAGACCACCATTGACTGACTGATCATCACCGATCATCACCAACTCCTTAAGTATGTACTACTTACAGTACTCCCAAAGAAGGCATTGATTTCACGCCTCAATCTCCTCAGTCTCCTCAGTCATGCTCTTGCATGCTCTCTTCTGCTCCCATTTGCTCCCATCTGTACTCTCAGACAAACAGGAACAACCGAGATGAATTATTCATTCATGATTGTCTGATCCCTCGCGGGATGCAGTGGAGGTGCGTCATAGCGGCTGTCCGAGGAATTGGCGGCTGCAGCTGCAGCTCACAGCTCAGCGCTCAGCACCGCAAAGCACAGACACCGACTGACCCGTGACGTGACGGCATCACTGCCATCGCGGCCATCAAACTGAACCGCTATCTCTCTATCTTATCGGTCAGCCCTGCAACTTTCTCGTCCCATTTTCAATGTCTCACCCTCAACCCAACCGCTTCATCGTCATCACTATCACCAACATCAGTCGATGATGGTGTCATTGACCAATGAGCTGATCCAAACCATCTCTTGCTAGTATCCCAGAATATATCTACCTACTCAATACATGACACTAAGAGGCCTTCCTCCCGATTCCGAGCCATCCGTCGTGCAATTAGTTCCCACGCCATCTGGCACTATGCAAGCCCCGGTTCTACCAGGGTCTAGACATACGGTCAACGTGCATGGGGAACGGCCCAGTCAACGTGCCAACGTATGATCGGATCCCTGGTTCCCCCTCAGTATACGGAGTAGTTCTGTCAGCGATTCAATCAACCCCTCTGATCCCCTCGTCACCCTCTTTCCCTGCCTTGCTTTAATCCTGGAACCTCAATTCAATCGAGAGCTTCGTGTCACGCGGTGCGGTGCGTAGGATTCCGCTTCCTCGAGCTCTCGCATCTCGCATCCTTCTTAAGTCGGGGTTTGTCTACCCGCTCTCTGCCTTCCTTCCCTTCGTTCGTCCCCTCCTCCCCCTCCCTCGTACTCCGCTTCCTTCCCCCCATTCCCAGTGAAGGAATCTTCCTTTCGCTTTCTTTTGATGTGATTACCTTGGATTCCACAGAGTCTGATTCATTGGGTGCACGATTCTCAACTGTCGTCAGCTTCCCAGTCTCAATTACTCTCAGCGACCTTCTAGATACCGAACCTTTCACATTTCGACCGTCATAATGGCTGAAGGTCGCCGTGAAAGGAGACCCTCCGTTGGAGCTCCCGTCTCCGAGCTTCAAGGCCCTGTTGGCCCCAGCTTCAGCCGCCCCAAGCACAGACGTACTTTCACCGGCTTTGGTCCAGCAGAAATCAAGAGTGTCGAGGCTAGCATCCCGGAGCACCTGAGAGAGGCGTGAGTACTCGGTTTCACCCCTCTTCTTCGGTTACACCAAAGATCCTGGCGGCCGCTTCCCAGAGAGCTCAGGCGTATTTGCAACCAGCCATTGGAAGTCCACTAAACTAACCTGTACAATCTCTTAGGTGGAAGAAACACGTAAGCTCACAGCATGTGTACTACACCCCTCAGAGATCCGTGGCTAACATTACTCGCTGACTAGTCTGTCAATGGCTTTACCAACAAGGAAGACTTTGAGGTAGACTATAGACAAATGATTGGTGATGTCTTCACGTGCTAATAGCTATGACAGAATGAGCTGGTTCGCCACATTGAAACTACATTGGCTCGCTCGCTCTACAACTGCGATGAATTGTTGGTTCCTCCGTCCCACTCCCTCGCGCATCAAAAGAGAATCTCATAGTCGTCCAGGGCTGCATACTCCGGAACTGCCTTGGCTTTCAGGGACCGCTTGATTATCGAGTGGAACAAGACCCAGCAGCGACAGGCTTCTGCAGATCAGAAGCGGGTGTACTGTACGTGAGCCATGATTCCCCTCCGTAGGCGGACCGCTTGCTCATACTTCATTAACAGATCTATCTCTCGAATTCTTGATGGGAAGAGCCTTGGATAATGCAATGCTTAACGTCGGCTTGAAGGATGCTGCCCGAGGTAAGCGCAATACGCGGTCGTGACTGCATGAGCCCTTGCTAATGTCACATGCGATGTGCCGCAGAGGGCTTGAAGGACCTTGGGTTCCGCATCGAAGATGTGATTAGCCAGGAGCATGATGCTGCCCTGGGTAATGGAGGTCTTGGACGCTTGGCTGCTTGTTTCCTTGACAGTATGGCCACACTCAACTACCCTGCATGGGGCTACGGCCTTCGATACCGATATGGTATCTTCAAACAGGAGATTGTCGATGGCTATCAGATGGAGGTTCCTGACTATTGGCTCGATTTCAACCCGTGGGAGTTCCCTCGGCATGAAATCACTGTCGACGTCCAATTCTACGGTTGGGTTCGGAAGTATCAAGATGAGAACGGCAAGACCGTGAATTCGTGGCAGGACGGCGAAGTTGTCCAGGCCGTGGCATACGATGTTCCCGTCCCCGGATACGGCACTCGCACGACAAACAATCTACGACTATGGTCGGCCAAGGCTTCTAGCGGAGAGTTCAACTTCCAGAAATTCAATGCAGGCGACTATGAGAGTGCAGTCGCGGAGCAGCAACGCGCCGAAACCATCTCAGCAGTGCTATACCCTAACGACAGCCTGGACCGCGGTAAGGAGCTCAGACTGAAGCAGCAGTACTTCTGGTGTGCCGCCTCCTTGTTCGACATTATTCGAAGGTTTAAGAAGACAAAGAGATCCTGGAGCGAGTTCCCCGACCAAGTTGCCATCCAGCTCAATGACACACATCCGACCTTGGCTGTTGTCGAGCTGCAGCGCATCCTGATTGACCAGGAGGGCTTGGAGTGGGACGAGGCCTGGGGTATCGTCACCAAGACATTCGGTTACACAAACCACACCGTCCTACCGGAGGCTCTGGAGAAATGGTCTGTCCCCCTGGTGCAGAGCCTTTTGCCACGGCACATGCAGATCATCTTCGATATCAACCTGTATTTCTTGCAGTTTGTGGAGAAGAATTTCCCGGAGGACAGAGAAATGCTGTCTCGGGTGTCGATCATCGAAGAGTCCCACCCTAAGATGGTGAGGATGGCATATATTGCTATTATCGGATCCCACAAAGTGAACGGAGTCGCAGAACTGCATTCAGACCTTCTGCGAACGACTCTATTCAAGGACTTTGTGACCATCTATGGCCCTGACAAGTTCACCAATGTCACTAATGGCGTCACTCCGCGTCGTTGGCTGCACCAGGCAAATCCTCGCCTCTCTGACTTGATAGCTTCTAGATTGGGAGGCTACGATTTCTTGACCGACTTGACCCTTTTGGATCAATTGGAGGCATTTGCAGATGACAAGGCTTTCCAGAAAGAGTGGGAAGAGATCAAGACTGCCAACAAGCTCCGTCTGGCAAAACACATCAAGGAGACGACCGGGTACAGCGTGAACCCAAACGCATTGTTCGACATTCAGGTCAAGCGTATCCACGAGTACAAACGACAGCAGCTCAATATCTTCGGAGTCATTCACCGATACCTGAAGATCAAGTCCATGTCCGCCGAGGAAAAGAAGAAGGTGTTGCCACGCGTATCGATCTTTGGTGGTAAGGCCGCTCCGGGCTACTGGATGGCCAAAACCGTCATCCACCTGATCAACAAGGTCGCCTCGGTTGTCAACGAAGATCCCGACGTTGGTGATCTTCTGAAAGTCATTTTCGTGGCCGATTACAATGTCAGCAAGGCCGAGATCATCTGTCCTGCCTCGGACATCAGCGAGCACATCTCGACGGCGGGTACGGAAGGAAGTGGAACTAGTAACATGAAATTCGTCATGAACGGCGGCTTGATCATTGGTACCTGCGACGGAGCTAATGTATGGAAACCATCCCATGTTTTCTTTTACGGTGGCAATGACAAGGATGATGATGATGATGATGATGATGATGATGCTAACTCTGGGTGCAGATTGAGATCACGCGGGAAATCGGCGAGCAGAACATTTTCCTGTTCGGCAACCTCGCTGAGGATGTCGAGGAGCTCCGGCACCGGCACCTCTACGGCAATTTCCAGCTGGACCCCCACCTGGCCAAGGTCTTTGAGGCGATCCGCGGCGGAATGTTCGGGGATGTGAACAGCTTCTCGGCGCTGCTGGCCTCGATCGTCGAGCACGGCGACTACTACCTGGTTTCGGACGATTTCAACTCGTACATCACCACGCAGGACCTGGTGGACGAGTCCTTCCGCAACCGCGAGGAATGGCTCTCCAAGTCCATCATCAGCGTGGCGCGCATGGGCTTCTTCTCAACCGACCGGGTCATCAGCGAGTATGCCGAGAGTATCTGGAACATTGAGCCGCTTGTTGTCAAGGATTAATTCGTGACAAAACTTCACGGCCTCGATCCGGTTTTGAGTGAGTGAAATAGGGCGGGGGAGGAGGCGGGGGTTTCAAGGGAGCGAGGAAAGAGAGCTTCTTCTGTATGTGCTTATCTTTTTTGCTTCTTGCATAGTTGTCTTGCCAATACCGCTGCGCCTGTTTTCTATTCATGAGCTTTACTTCCATCGGTTCCATTCCTTTATGTAGAACTTGGCTCAAGACACGTATCTTTGGCATAATTCTTACATGATCGATCGATGCTATCAACAAGATTTAAGTACGTGAGGGAGATCGGTGTAAAAGAGGCTACAAAGGTAAAGTCAGGCAAGGGGAAAGAAATCGACCAGAGAAAACTCTATAACGACATTCAGTATATATAAACGCCCCCTCCTTAGTCGATTAGGCGATTAGCTCGGCCATGCGCTTCTGCAGTTCCGGAACGGCTCGGAGATGAAGCTCCAGGTCTTCTTTCTCACTGTTCCACACATGATGATTAGTTTAGATCTTTGGGCATGATGGGGGGACAGGGCAAACATACTCCTCCAACTTCAACCGCCGCTCCCAATCCAGCTTGGTGAAGATGTAGCCGCCCTGGCCGTCGAACTGCAGGATGCGACGGTGGTACTTCCAGAGACTGCGGCGATGGGAGACGGTCATGAGGGTGATGCCCAGACGCTTGGCGGTCTCGTACATGATGCGCTCGACCTCGAGGGTGACGGAGGAGGTGCACTCGTCGAGGATGGCGTACTGGGGCCTATGGTAGAAGAGGCGGGCCATGGCGATGCGCTGCTGCAGCCCGCCGGAGAGGACGTCGCGCCACTCCTCCTCTGCGTCCCAGCCGCCGGGGCGGTCGACCACGCCCGCGATCTCGACGACGGCCAGGATGGCGTGCAGGTCCTCATCCGTGACGCCCTTGGCCCGCATGTCGCGCAGGCTATCCGGGTAGATCACCTGCTGCCGCAGCGTGCCCCGCGACAGGTACGGCCGCTGCGGGATGTAGAAGATCTGGTCCGGCGGGGGTTTGCGCACCGTGCCGCCGTACACGGGCCACAGGCCGCCCAGGATGCGGAACAGCGAGGATTTCCCGCATCCGTTGGGGCCGACGATCAGCAGGTGGTCCCCGGGTCGTACGGCGAAGGAGAGCGCCCGCACCAGGATGTCCCCGTTCGGGGAGACAATGGGTACGTCGCGGAATTCGATCGCGTCTGCGGCTTCGGTGACGGTGCCCCGGGAGGCTAGGGTTGCAGCGTGCGCTGAGGTCGAGTCCGTCGCGGATGAGACCAGTTTCTTCTCGAAGTGGCCTGATTGCAGGTCGTCCATGACCTCGAGGAGGGTCGAGACGCGGGCGGTGTGGCCGGCGAGCTCGGAGATTTCCTTGTAGGAGAACATGAGGCGGCCGAAGGCGTCGGAAGAGGAGAGAAGCATGCGGCGGTTGGTGACGAAGCCTGTTGGTCCGGATGTGTTAGATGGTTCTACGTAATCGGTTACGGAAATCTGGAGGAGGCAGGCTTACTTTCGGTCCGATCACCCATGGTCTGGGTGACTTGGCCGGGGATCTTGAAGAAAACGGGAATGCTGCACAGGATCAGGCCCAGAGCGCCCCAAAAGTACTTGATTACGAAATCTTCCATGAAGCCGTGGTAGAGCCGTCTCCGCAGGATGCGGTTCACGTGCTTGATCAGGGTGAAATAGCCCTTGTCGAGCGTGTCCTTCTCGGCTTCGTGGCCGTGGTAGAGCGCGATCTCCTCGCTGTAGTCAATCAGGCGTGAGTGAAGGAACCGGAACTCTCCTTCCAGACGAGCTTCGTCGGCCACATATTTCCCGAAGGGCGGCGTCAGGGCCCGCATGACGTTGGCCGAGACCTGCACCAACAGACCCATGAGGAAGAGTCCCTCGCCGCCGACGCTCTTGGACAGCGAGTAGTTATAGATGGCCATGTCGAGGACGGGCTTGGCCAGGTTCGAGTACAGCTCCGCCAGACTATCGGAGAAGCGGGACACGTCGACCGTGATAAGCTGGTCCGGGTTCTTGACCCGATCGTCCAGGGCGGAGATGGCGTAGAAGGTCATATTCGAGAGGTATTTCTCGTGGATGTAGTCCGTGAGACGCTTGCGATAACTCAGGGCTAATTTGCATTGGTGGTATGACAGCTGGCGATGAGGTCAGGGAGTGGTCCTTTTCCTTTGTCTAAACATCATCCATGACTATACTCACCATCGAGTTCGTGAACGTGGCCGGCACCGCGACCATCATCCACCACACCAACCCCAACAAGAAGTCCTTCCCCTTGCCCCTCACGAGATTGCTCACCAACCGCCCGTCCAACTCGGCGACATACAGACTCAGCAATGTTCTCAGCACCAGAAACACACTGTGGCCGAACAACAACCGCAGCTCCTTACTCCTCCACCCCGGGATCACGATCTTGAGCAGCCGCAGCAGATTCCGGAAAAACTCGCGGTTCACCTCGACTTTCTTACGCGGGATATCGCCGCTGCCGCTGCCGTTGGCGTTGCCGCTGTCGCCTAGACTGCTGGTCCCGGGCCGCTTGCTCCGCATCTCCGCCTGTTGCTGGGAGGCGGCTTTCTGCTCGGAGATGGCATTGTGGATGCGTTTGGCGAGGGCAGCGAAGAGGGCTAAATAGACGGTTCGGGAGATCTGCTTGCGATGGCGGAGGTAAAGGGAGGTGAATTTGGAGAGGAGTGGGCGTAAGGGGAGGGACCAGCGCTCGGGCGGCAGGGAGAGGAGCTTGGACTGGACGGCCATGGCGGCGGCTGGGAAGTAGGCAGATAGATCAGTTATCCGCCGTAGCTAGCCAGGGTTGACGACGATAAGGGAAGCATGACACCGGATGGGGAGAACAATGAGGGAAATGAGATTATGGTAGTAGGTAAGAAAGTGGGATGAAGTTCTAGTGGGGAGAAGAGAAGAAGAAGAAGGAGGAGAAGGAGGAGAAGGAGAAGAACAGGGACAGTAGGCAAGGTTGGTTGTTGTCATGACATGTGAAAGGCCCGAATCAAGGGTGAGCGGGTCTTGCCCCGGATTTCCCTGGGCCGAGGATGGGGTTCGGTCCGACTCTACTTCCGAGAACTACAATCCTACGTTTCAACAACTATATATCTTTTTCTTCAAGTTTCGGTTCTTAAGTTGAATTCATGCACTAGGTTAGAACCTCCCATCATCATAATGTGGAAGTCATTGACCTTGTCCGGATCTCGGGCCCGTTCGCCGGCCATGCGCTCCATGAAGTCTTGGGGAGTTGTTGCTGCTGTTGATTCTTTCGTGACCCCTGGCTTGTTGGGGGATCCTCTTGCTGCGGCTCCTTGTGTCGACTAGCGGTCTTGTCTAGTTGACGGGCCTTTCTCTATAGAGAACTGATGATATATGACCGACTATTGAGTCCTGAGGATCAAAGTCGGTCGAGAGGGCCGTAGCGTCGTGAATGCCATTCGCGGAAGATTCCGATCAAGGCAGTCTAGGTGAGAAACTTCTGGAGGGCATCAATTGTACCCTCATTATCTTTGCATGAATCCTGCAAGATTATGGACAGTCTCTTCTCTTCTCATTTTCAATTACGGATTTGACAGAGCAAGTTCGAAGGCCCAACGTGGGAGAAACCGAGAACAAAAGGAAGGGTCATCTTACCGAATCGCTGCCGAACGTGATCTTGCAAACCACATCGAAAGCATAACACTGAAGCCTGAAGCCAATTATGCAGGTCAAAGCTCTGTCCGCTTTCAGCCAATCCATGTAAGCAGGCGCCGAGGACAAATATCGGCGCAGCAATCCACGAAACCCCCATGATGCGGCAGTGAACTCACCGCAGTCAACTCTACACTATAGGGGGTCCCAAATCGACACCGCTCCCAACTAATCCCGAGCCCGGCAATACAATCTAATCTGATGACGCCTCTGGGAGGGGTGAAGAAGGATTGATTCTCCTACGTGAGGCTATCTCGGAGGAACTAGCTAAGGCAGCCGGGTGGGCGGTGAGCTGGCACCTCAGGCACCAAGGCCCAAGGCCCTTGTCATAATCATCCTTCCCCCGAACCCACTGTCAGCACTAAATGCTTGGTGCCATACAGCCCAGATTTTCTACCAACAGGGACAAAGGGGGCATCTTTCCCTGTGATTGATGGTGAGTTTGCGGCAGTGAGCTTACCCAAGGCCGAGCTAAAGGAGGGTCTAGATACTATTTGCCTAGATTGACTAACTGCTGTGGGTAAGAGCCGACAGGCTCGACAAACGGTTCTCTTTGGTCAGGCTATCCAAGCAATCATTTCGCGGGGCGACTACAATGAGAAATCAACGTTCTGGGTAGATATCGGCGCGCGTCCGTTTTGCGCGCCCATGACCAAGTCGATTCTAGGAAAGCGGTCCGTGCCGTCACTTCTGTCAATGACTCCCAATCAAAGCGTCTGGCTCACACTCTCTCAGAGTGTCGCAAGGACCTACAGTGCTGGTTCCGAGATCGACTGGGATGCGATACATCGAGAGCATGAGACGCGCTTAAAATTTCTGCCGTTGCCGCCCTATTCTTTTGACCTCAAAAGTTATTGGCTGCAATACAGAGGGGACTGTTTGATCACCAAACGCAGCCCTACTCATGGGCTGAAGTCTGCTTGGAGATCATTCGAGCCTACGCCCACGATACAGAGAATTGAAAAAGAAGAGCTCGTGGCGGGCGGGGGAACGATTTCGTTTGTTTCCGACCTGAATGACCCAATTCTGCGAGCCGTGGTTACTGGACACCTGGTCAGACAAGTGGCCCTGTGTCCCAGCTCTGTCTACGCTGATATGGCGCTCACGGCGGCCACATACATGTGGAGCCGCTCTGAGCCACACAGTGTACCTGCGATGGAGATCCAAGACATGGCGGTGCGACAACCGCTCATTCTCGAAGGGCGTGATGAGCTGTTGGCATACATCACAATTTCCAAAGCTGCCAAGTCGCATTCCGCCACGGTAGCCATCAGTACGCGGCGCTACGCTGGAGACGACATAGGTCACGAGGCTATTCATGCACAATGTGTGGTTATCTTCGGCGACGGAAATGAGTGGATGGCGCAATGGGCGAAGCAACATATCTCATTCAGAACCGGATTCATAGCCTGAAGGCAGCAGCGCAGAAGGGAGAGATCCACAAATTGAAGCGCAGTATGATCTATAGGCTGTTTTCAAGCTTCGTCAAGTATAGCAAGCCATTCCAAGGGATGGATGAGGTATGGATGGACTCCGACCTGTTCGAGGCTGCAGCCCAGATTCGATTTGCATCAATCGCGACGAACAGCAAGTTTACCTTCTCCCCCATTTGGCTTGACAGTCTCATACACCTTTCCGGATTTATCCTTAATGTGAGCGAGGCCATCCCAGAGGATACGGTGTATATCTCGCATGGCTGGAAAAGCATGCGCTTTGCCACTTCGATTTCGGCGACCGGGCATTATCAGGCATATGTCCACATGCAGGAGTCGCAAGCATCTGGGAACAAGGATGTCATGTCGGGTGACGTATACATTCTCGAGCAGGACGGCAATCGCGTTATTGGCCTTGTGACCGATGTCAGATTCAAGGCAGTCAAGAGAAGGCTTTTGGATGTTCTGCTGCCTTCAACTCGAGCAGCGCTGGCAATAGCAAAACCTGAACAAAAAAAATCGCGTACCTTAGAAGCTGCGGATCGTCCGAGAACTGATGAAACCCCCTTTGCAAGACTAAGGGCCTGCATCTCTGATGAAACAGGGGTTCCAGTGAATGAGTTGACTGAAAAGACTAATCTGGCCGAGATCGGGCTTGATTCTTTGCTTTCCTTTGCAGTGGTCGCCGGGTTGCAACAAGAGCTACAAGTCGAGATCAGTAGGTCAGCGCTTATATCTAGTAAAACTCTTGGTGATCTCCGCCCGGACCTTCAGGCGACAAAATCAGGCGATGATGGCGATGAACAGGTCGACCAAAGTTCTTCAGAAGAAGGCACTGGGATCCTCACACCGACAACGAGCATTGCGAAAGAGCCCACAGACCTTTTCCAGGCATTTAAGTCCGTGATTTTCGTTGAGAGCGAGGTGGATCCCCGGGATGTTGTCATCTCGGGCACGGACTTCGCTGATCTGGGTATCGACTCCCTACTGGGTCTCGCTATCCTCAATGCTTTCCAGTACCAGAGCGGCTGTAGGCTTCCTCACTCATTCTTCTCAGACTATCCGACCTTTGCAGACGCCGAAAGGTACTTCCATTCCCGGTCGTCGACATCTCTTCCGAGATTTCCTCTGCCAGTCGGCATCTCCCAAGACAAGGTACAATCGCCGGCCGCTGTCTGTCAGTCTGTACAGTTGCAAGGCGACTCCGCATACAATGGTCCTGCTTTATTCTTGCTTCCAGATGGATCGAGCTCGGCAGGGCCATATGCCGGGATACCTGCTCTGGGTTCTGGGCGGTATTCCGGTCTCCGCGTTTGGGGACTCAACAGTCCCTTTGTGAGATGCACCCAGCCGTTCGATGTTTCTTTAACCTCAATGGCCAAGGTGTATGTCACCGAGATTGTGAGATTGGATCCTAACGGACCATATTTGCTAGGTGGATGGTGAGTTGAGTTTTCCACTCTTCATCTTCGCTTTGTCGGAAGACTTCCTATACAACCATAATCATCACTCGATCTGTTTTCTATTTTATCTCGACTCTTCGTTTCTGTCAGGAAACACCGTTGCTAACATGGACCTTGTTTATCCCCTTATAGGAGCGTTGGAGGCATTCTAGCCTTCGAAGCAGCCCGACTTCTCCGCGAGCTGAACAGAGTCGTGCAAGGCCTTTTCCTTATAGACGCCCCCTGCCCTGGAACGATTCCACCTCTGTCGCACGACACAATCCAGCTACTTGACCGGCTTGGGGTCATCACCAGCAAAGAATTGCAACCGCAACCACGACCGCAACTGCAGCAGCAGTGGCGGCAGCCCGGGCGAGAAGAAAGCATTCGTGCGCATTTCATAGGCACCATTCAGGCGCTAAAGACATATATTCCCCTTATCGAGCAGAGAGGATGATGCTGATGCGCCACCATCGCCCAAATGTCTGACTCTTTGGGCGAGCGATGGTGTATGGGAAACCATTGAAAAAGCCAAAGGCGCAGCAGCAGCCGCCAGCATGCGGGTGGCAATAGGAGATGATCACGATACTGCTACTGCTGCTCATCGTTGGATCATGGAGAAAAGAACTACGAGTGACTTGGGAGGTGGTGGTGGGTGGGAGGCGCTCTTACCTACAGTTGAGGTAGAAGTGGTTTCTGAAGACCATTTCACAATCATGAGATCGCCACAGGTATGTGTTTCGTCTCGCGCAAAAAAGAAAAAGCAAGAGAGGGATGAATAGAAATATTAAAAAACCCCAAGATCTTTCTGACTGGAGAACAAAAAGCGTGGAACAACTGATACTTTTCCTGACAATTTATTTGTTTCATCTGCATTTCTAGGATAATGAATTTGCGAAGCTCGTGTCACGATACATCGAGGAATTTTTGAACTAAGGCGATATTCATGGTCCTGCGTGTTCAGTGGGCGATCACTGAGTGCACTGCAGTGTATACGAGCTGTAACTACTAACAACCTTCCATATATGATAGCTTCGGGGGTGAGTCGATAATCAACCATTATTCGAGGATTTATCAAGCAGACCCTCCTTCCGTTTTATAAAAAAGTGATTTGCTTTGAGTCTGCGGTATTCCAGTGCAGTAGGTCCAGTTACTATGATTCACATATCAATGTATGAGCCTTTCCTGCTAACTCGACAACCAATCCACTTAGTTAGACGCATATTTCCCCGAGGCAATCAGGCTTGGGATTGTGCACGAATTCCAGTTTTGGGACTTGTCGAACAGGATCTCGATGGGCCCGATTGGGGGATACAGCGTCAGGCGAACCCCACCTTCACCGGATGGCATGTAAATTCCCGCTGAAAACTGTTTTCCTGTTACACCTGATATTTTCACAAGTGCAGCAAAGTTTTCTGGTCCATAAATAGTGATTCCAGATGCGACTGCTGCGAGTGACGTTTGTCCAAACAGACACTTGGCAGGAGAGTCCGAGTCCTCCGAGTCCTTAACCTGGCCCCCACCCAGGGCTGTTAACTCAAAGTCGCTGAAACCATCGCCCCAGCATTGAAATGTGAGGTAGTTGCTGATTTTCGGAGAATCGGAGTACAGGATGCCATGGACTGTGATGGGCTCCGACTCGAGCCCCAGTGTGAGACATTTGAGCGCCTTGGTCAAGTCGTCCCCCCGGGGTACGCCAGAACGACTAAGTAGCGTCCGTAACGCTTCGACCTCAACGCCAGTCACGGCGGAGCTTTTCACCTCGTTGATTGACTTGGCCCACACCCCAAACAACTTTGAATATGTACTATGTACGCGTAACTAGTATGGCGTAGAAGCAGATCCGCGGTCTTGGATAGTGAATACATGTATAAGGTAGTCATAATCAATCCAAGATTGGACGGCAAATCGACCAGGTCAGTGTCAGTGAGTGGGTCCGATCAGTCCGGCAAGCGCCGTGGATTTCAAGGTTGGTGGTGCTCCGGAAGTCTTATCCGCCCCGGGGCTGTACGGACCGCCCTTCAGCAGTAGATACTACTCCGTACTCCGTAGTGATAGAGTAGATCAGGCCCGCAGGCCCGCTTTGAGATACTTTGACAGCTTGTTGTTGCTGTGTACAGGCTTAACTCGGTGGGCTGTAGAGTATCAATTATTCTTGATATATAAGTTTGATATAGTAGCTGTACTGTACCTATGCCGATGGACTTGTGGTGCGATGTGCGATTACCTTGTAGTATTAGCCGGGTATCAAGGGAAAGTGGACTTGCACAAACAATACTCCTGGGTTTTCTACCTTGCGACTCTAAAGGACAGAGCACCCCCCATGATACTTAACCTGTCGAAGCGGGATCCGCAAGAAAGTGCAAGGCAAGGAGTGATGGTGGAAGAACAAAAGACACAACAGCAAGAAGCCTAGATCGATATCTCTGGGTGTAAGTGGGGGAAGTACTGTTCTTGTGGTTGGTTGTCGCTGACGAGCTTGGTTATTTCTGTGGGGTATCAAGCAAGGGAATTTTCTTAGCTATACTATTCTGGGTTGTGGTTGAAGAGAAATAACACCCTTACAAAAGTGATGGTCTGTTAGTTTGTATTGTTGTAACTTGGTCCATACACAGTTCAGACGCCTGGTGATAGTTATGGAGGAAGTAATAACAGTTTCAATTGAAGCGGTGTAGGCCCCTCGTACAATCCAAGAGTAGCCAGAGCAGCTAGTGTGAGTTTATGAAGTAATCAGTAAGTACCTCTTCCAAAAGCAGCAGCACCTGCCACAAGTAAGCAGACAGGACTCGCAGTAAAACATTCCAGTGATATAACTACTAGGAAGAATATTCGAAATAAATAATAAGCACTGTCAAAGTCCAAAATAGCCCATTCTCGATGGACACGCTTCCATAGATTACAAGCCAATATAAAAACCACTTTGAGTCGGAAAAAAAAAACAATCAAATATATACATCGCTGTGCTAAAGTCCTCTCCCATGATCAAAGTCCCAAAATGCACAGTTTCACAAAGAAGTGGCTGGCTACCCGACTCCCATGACAAAATAAATAAAATCAGATGGCCAACATAGAAACAAAAGTATACCCACCCCAAACGAGGCAATAGTCGTTGGAGATATAAGGTTTCAGTTAAATGATACACCCTTTTTTAACAGGGTGGTGAACGATCAGGCTCGGGGGCCTGATTCGTCCGTTGAAACGAACCGGGCAAAGGTGACGAAGGTCTCTTCTTGCCGCTGTTGAACTGCGCGGCGATCTGGCTCTGACGGAACTTCTCGAAGGTCTCGGAATCCTGTTTTTGCGCCGCCCAGAGCTCGTCCACCGTGGTGCCGAGATCCTTGAATGTCTTGGCGGCGTTCACACTCTCAAAGTTCGAGCGCATTTGCTCCACGTGCAGGCGGTCGAGCTTGTCGCGCAGAGCCGCGATATGGGATTCGTCGAATGTTAGAGACGACGGGTCATCGTCCGTCGCGTCGAAGGACGGGCTGAGGAAATCCCGCCGCAGATTCTGGCCCAGGCGGTGCACGTGGCCTTCCTCGTGGGTCATGGCGCGCGAATGCAGGGAGGTGATCGAGCTCGCCCGGGAGAGGCGGACCGCGTACTGGTGATCATCCTCGTCGTCCGCAGCGGCCTCGCCGTCGCCGTTCGCGGCATTGGGCGGTGTGCCGTCGCCAGCGGGCGCTCCCCATCCATCTTCGCCGGAATTTTGGGAGCTGGTTTCGGGGAAACTGTATGGAATTGCCTGCGGTACAATCCGCGTCTCAGGATATTCGTCTTCGAATCGCTGGATCATCCTCTGCAAGGTGAAATCCAGGAACTGGAGACGCCCTGGTGAAAATAGAAAGTTAGTGCGGGTTGCGGAACGAGGGGAAGGGACAAATCTTACTGTAATTGTTATCATTGCCAGCCCGATCTTCACGTACGAGGGCCGACTGGATACGGGTCCGAATGTTGCGTGCAGATTCCAGGAGGTTTTTAGACATGTCCCGAGGCTTCCTAGTTACGAAGGACCGTGATTTCCGGTGTCGAGGTGTCGCTGTGCCACTGGGAGGCCCAGATTGGTCCCCTGGCAAAGAGCGGTCGAGATTACCAAGGCAGACACCCAATGCTTTGACCACGCCGGTACCACCGATAACATAGTCTTCATCAGGCGCCGGCTCGTCGTCCTCTTCAACGACTTCTTCTCCGGCACCATGACCAACGATGTGCTGCAGAATCTCCGGAACATGCACGGTTGAGCGTGTAGCCGAAATGTCGAAAGAGTCCGAAAGCTCGACCGCCATGGCACCCTGTTCAAGATTTTGGAGAGAGTATGCAACGATTTGAGATGCCAGAGCCTTGACAACTTCATTGTTCTCCGCAGTTGGAACTTCAATGTCGACAGCAATAATGGTGCGAGACACGCGCACGGCTGCCATCAGCGAGGCATAAACCGCGCACGCTTCTTCCTGGGTCGCAGGATCAGTTGCTGAAGCCAGGGCCGTGATCAAGGGATTTTCCAGGATGTTGAGATGGCATAGGCTCGGGCACTCCGGCAGAACCTCGGCTAACGCGATAGTCTGATCAGGTGACAGGTTCACATCAGCGAGATGAATCCGCTTGAGCGCAGGCATTTTCGGAAGGAAGCGCCTAAAGGTTGGCAATGCGTCGGGTTTGACGGTGAACAGGTCCGGGTTGTGTGAGAAATCAACAAAGCGCAGATCAGGCAAGCATGCCAGCTCCTGCAGCAATGGATAGACCGCAGTGGGCGTGAGCGAGCAATCAGCCAGACTCAGCGCATAGAGCGGGTGGACTTCAGAGACAGCAGATGTGATCAAGTCAAGGTGATCCCGAATCGGATTTCCGCCCAAGTCAAGACCCTCGCATTTTCCAGCCTTCAAGTAGCGCACAACATGTTCCAAGCTCTCCCGTGAAAGCCCGTTGTTGGCGAACCCAAGTCTCCTCAGACCTACAGTGGTCGCTGCATCGCAGATCCGCTGGGTATCCTCGATCGTCGGGTCACATTCACTGAGGAGAAGTTCCTCAAGATGATCTCCGCCATACCGTTGTGAGAGCGCGTTGGCGAAGACAGCCGTCAACTCGGTGGAGGCTGTTGTACAGTTCCCAGGCTGGACTGCCAACTTCCCGGAGGAAGTGATAGGTATAGGTACCCGGGGAAGTGGGATGCCTGAGAGATCAATGGCCTTCAAGGACTTCGAAAGGTGGACAAAAAGACAAATATGAAGCCATCCCTCCGTACCTATTTTAGGATTGCCTTTGAGTGACAACTTTTCGATGACGCTGAACCTCTCTTCCTTTTCCACAGACTGGACCTCTGATTTATTGCCCCTTTTGCGTTTGCCCCACATATGCTCAACCGTCCGCGTGGAGAGCAAAGCAGCAAGAATAGACCGAACCGGATCATCCGTCAAGGCACACTCTTCCAGAATAAGCTTTCGAACCGGAACAACAGCCAGCCAGTCGCAGAACGTAGCCATGTCCTCAGATGTCATTGGGAAATTGCTCAGGTCAAGCACAGCCACGGTGCCCGGAGACTCCGCCAGAGTAGAAGACGGCTTGGATATCTCATCCACTATCCTCTTCAGCACAGGCGTCTCACGTAACTGGCAACAGCGCCGATAGATGCGAACAGGATCCGTAGTCGGGTGACTTTGTGTCTTGGGACGACTTGTGCTAGACGCAGGTGTCCGAATGCCGTACTCTTCGCCGTCCGCTGTCAATTGCATAGGGATTGTGCCATTAGCTTCTGCCTGTCTCCGCCTCCTTTCTCTCCGCTCCCTGCGCTCCTCCTCTGATCTCTTCTTCTTCTCCTGTTTCCTGGTCGGTTCTTTGCTCTCCCCGTTGGGCGTTGATTCGGCGGCGGCTGTGTCAGTCGAACCCGTGGGTTTTCCATTAACAGCTTGTTCCGGAGCATTTCCTTCCTTGACGGACACTGAAGCTTGTGCGGACTTTGCCGGTGTATTCTCATTCTTGTCCTTTTTATCCTTCGATTTCGAATTCGATCTCTTAACCTTTGGGCCATTCAAGTCCGGGACGATCTGATGCTTGCTATTGACCGCGGGGGCTTCCTCATCCGACTCTCGATACGAGAGCCCGGCGATCTCCACGTCGACACAGAACGCAACGCGCCGCAACTTCGCTTGGTTGAGATCGGCAACCTTGCACCTATCCCGATCTTGGTCGATGTTCATTACCCGACGCGGACAAATGGTCCCGTTGGTGGCCAATTTGCCCGATCCGCCGGCCGAGGAGGAAAGCTTTCGGAATGCGTTCGACAAGAAAGAGGGGCCCTTCGGGGAGGTGGAGGCGAAAGGGCTATTCTCGTCCTTGCGCTCCTCCTCCTTATCCTTGGGCGAGTACGCCGCACCGAACGGGTTGTGCGCATCCATCTTGGAGACGGGGGACGTCGCTTTTGTGCTCGGTGGTGCTTTCATGTTCGATTGCGAGGGAGGCGTCGAGCCCGAGGAGAACCTCGAGCTCAGGCTGGAAATCCACGAGTTTCGCCTGCCCCCAACTGGGCGCGGGGCACTTTTTTGCTGCTGCTGCTGCTGCTGCTGCGAGGCAGGCGAGGCACCGGTCGGTTTCGCATCCACCGCCACCGCCTTTTCATTTACTTTATTCACCTCCTTCTCATTTTGCGAGGCCACACTGGCGGTGGTGGGTGCTGGTGCTGTGCAAACGGGCGGGGGAGACGGGGCATGGTTCTCTTGAGGAGGCTTCTTTTCCGCGTCACATTGTTGCGGCGGAGGTGTCGCTCCTCCTCCTCCGTCCGGTATCGACTTATCGCTGACCAGGGATGAGGCCGATTTGCAGCGGGATAAATGGTCTGCCGTCGGAGATTGGGGTGAGTTCCACAGACATTGACATTGCATGCGAAAGACGCGCTCCCAGTATACACGATCGGACTCACCTTTCTGCGAGTGATGAAGCCAGCTGACATCCACAGTTTCCACCCCTTCCATTTTGACCACCGGTGCGTTTGTGTTGTTGCGAGTGTGATTGAGGGTGACGTAATAGAGCCGATATAGGATTTTGTGGAGAGGTTATTTGAGAGGCTGCAGCTGCGAACTTCGAACCCCAAGCACCACCTGTCGAGCAACAACAGAAAAGAGACGATGTGGTGGCAATGGTCGTTCAAAAAGGCAGTCAAAGTATGGCCGAAGAATGTTGGAGCGACGGTGGAACGATGGAAAAGCCGAAGAATGCGCAATGCAGATCAGTGAAGTAGTCAATTATGAACGGCGACGGCGGGTAGGTTCCATCATGACATGACGGCGAGACACAGCGGACATGACGGAGCTGACTGACGGTGTGGGGTTGTCATGCAGTTGCGATCGTGAGGCGGATCAAAGATAAATCGCGCATCTAAAGGAGAAGTGTAGTATAAAATAGTAAAAGGGGGGTGGGAAGGGGAAGGTAAAGTGGACAAGGAAGGGAAGAGAAAGTCAAGTCAAGTGAAGGAAGCAAAGGGGAATATCAATCTATGGGACGATGGAGACGGGGTAGTTTAAGGAAGAACAGGAAAGGTGCGGACTTTGCGGGCACAGAACGAGGCGATCGGGGGAGGGGCGCCGATTAGAGACTAGACTAGGAAAGTAGCATGATTATCCATTATCCAGTAGCCGGTGGAGAAAAGGAGAATAATACTCAGTCCTCGAGTTCTTTACTCTACTTCTCTTCCTTGGGTCTCTTCTGTCCCTCGCTCTCTTATGTTACTCTCTTTTTTTTTTTCCCTTTTCCTATTTGTCCCTCTTTTTTCCCTTCTCTGTGCTGTTACTTGGCGGATGGAAGAAAAGGCACGGAAGTGAATGGAAATGGAAATGGAAAGGTCACGGGTGGTAAAGGTAGGTAATTAACCAATGTTACTTGATTAGTAGTAAGGTCAAGAGTAAAGGTTGGTAACTTAACGAAGGTACTAGATTACTAGTAACTTGGTAGTAATTGGGCCAACTCCGCTGGTTTGCAAACCTCGTAACCCTCGTATTATGCAGCCACGGCCGATGACGGAGACCAGACCCATTCATCGCCCATTCATTCAAGTCGCTTGCCACTCGTCACTCTGCCAAGCCTGACCATACAATACTTACCCTAGTATTCTACAACAGTGACGAATTTCAGGGCTTGGGAACCCACATTAGGGTGGAAGGGAGGGAGAGAGAAAGAGCGAGAGAGAAAGAGAAAAGAAATTGATTTGACTCAGACAATCGTCTACTGTACAGCA
The DNA here is from genome assembly GCF_003184695.1 of Aspergillus brunneoviolaceus CBS 621.78. Classification (NCBI taxonomy): domain Eukaryota; kingdom Fungi; phylum Ascomycota; class Eurotiomycetes; order Eurotiales; family Aspergillaceae; genus Aspergillus; species Aspergillus brunneoviolaceus. The sequence continues at coordinate 28,388 of NW_020290844.1, forward strand.
CATGGAAAATATCATATGAACATGTTGTTGGTCTGTTACCCCACCACCATAACTACCTAGTACTGGTATGCGCTGTCCGCATTTTGCCTGCCCAGTCATCCTCTCTCTTTCCTCGACCTATCAGATCCGCACTAAAACCCGTTCTCAATTTTTGTACCTCCCGGGCACATGACCTCGTCACCTCACAAGCTGAGAAGATCTATTTCACAGATACACCATGTGCTTTGCACGCGAACCGCTCTGCGTCATGAAGTCAATCATTCAGCTGCTGACTACAACTGACCTCGTCGCTTGCATGACTGCTCGGTACTAAGGAATGTAGCCAACAATTAAGCAAAAAGGTCGCCCACCTCAACAGCCAATGAGACCTTCCGTTGGGTACCGTACTGTAGGTAATGCGCTGTACTTCAAAGAGTGGCTATGATGAAATGAATGCTTGCCCGTTCATCAAACAAAGCAACCCTGTCAACAAGGTGCAGACTGCAGAAAAGCTTATTGACACAGGTCAATAATAGTAGCCCTTGAAACTGGTCCATTGATGCAAGATATGAATAAAGACAACAATTAACTTTTCGATCCACATATGACGAGAGGGCTCCCATGGCGGATTCAACCCTGGGGTTCCCAGGTAGGACAGAACTTTATCAGTGTTGTTTATTCTCGCCTCAGCCAAGCCTTCATTATTATATCATAGATAGAAAAATTGGAGCAAAGCGTAAGGTCATCTCTAGATGATATCGCAAGCTAGCATTATTCCGAATTTCGAAGTGGGGTTCAAAAGGCAATCATCACATCCCAGGGCGGGCGGGCCTCACAACTTCGAAGCCTTTGGTCTTTTTCTTCGACTTCCACGACGATCGCCAGGATCGGTCCTCCCCTGTGGCACAGGTGTTTTCCGTTCGTTCTACCCTAGCATTGATCTGCGATGCCATCGGCCGACCGTAGTATTGGTCGGCCTCGCGTTTGGAATAATCGCCGTCGCCGCTGATCGTCGTCGTGTCTTCGTCCAGGATGCTCAGGTCGACAGAGTCCATGCTGGAATCCACCGATTCATCCGAGCTGTGAGACTGCCTTGGGAGGGTGGCGAAATGGTGCGACGATGAAGAAACGGGAGTCATGGGCCGTGGAGCCCGGAAGTACGATGGAAATTCATTCGTGCTCGGTATCCCTGTGGATGGAGGATAGGCTGAGATGGCCTTCATTAGCATATCACAGTCGCCAAGATACTATGCTCAGATAATACACACCCACGGGGCGAAGCTCTGGAAGCTCCGTGAATGAAGTCTTCCGCGTTGATCGTTGCGAAAGTTGACCAATGCCATAAATCTAGGAAAAGACCCATTAGTCATTCGGGCTAAGTTAGTTATTGATTGTCTGGATTGTATCCACATACCGGTGCTTCTCGAGGCTGCACGAGGGGGCCACGATGGGAGTGCACGAGTCCCACTTTGCGAAGTATAAAGAGCGCTATGCTTATGATGCAAGGGACGAGAAACCCGAAGAACATCATCGTTGCATATAGGAATAGGATGCTGTATGCTAATATACCCTGGTTGCGCTGGGGTGCCTCAGACTGCGGGAGGAAGGCACAGCTCATAACAAGGCTGGCAAGCCTTCCAATCGAAAAGCAGGCAGGTCGCCAGGCTGGAAAGTCCTGGCAGTTCCAAAGCAGGCAGACAAGATTGAGTGTCTCACAAATGATGAGAACTACAACCTGGGCAAGGCCCGATCGTTGCAATGCCCCGATCGCTATGCCTCTTACAATCGGAATGCCGTACAAGACACAGGAAACCCACGTTCCGGAATGATGCTTGGGAAACAAGCTTCCGTGAGAAAAGGCCCATTGTCTGTTGGTCTTGATCAGATACCGCACGGTAAAGCCCAAAGACACAGCAAGGAGACCAACAACCAAAACCGCGAAGAAGGTACGGTAGGCCGGATGCCATGATGTCAGGAGGAGTTGACTTGTAGAGAAGGTTACCAGCGGGAAGAGGAAATGGTCGAGCACCGCTCGAAGGATACTCCATCCAGTACGCTGGCATTGTTTCAATGACTCTTCTTGAAGGTCCGACAGCTCAATCGCTTGTCGCCTGCGGAAAATCCTCGACGCCCATTGGAATCCGAAAGGAACTTGCACCAGCGCCACGATCCCCACGATGACGAGGAGAAGATTGACAATTGCATTGACCCAGAGATCACTGATGGTAGTCCCACCGAGGACCTGCGTCATCTCCTCCAGGCCCCAAGTCGAATTAGTGGCATATAGACCATCTTGAACACCAGGGTAGGCGAATCCATGTGTGACAGGCCAATTCCGGAAGATGAGCGACGACCAGGCCAACTCCCCGACGATTGCTCGGAAGAAGCCCGGGTATGAAAGCGTGAGACAGCTGGTCAAGAAGATGAATTGAAGAAATTGTAGACAATCGCCTAGTCCTTGTACGTGGGATTGGGCTGGGTCTCGGGATGGGTCGGCCAGCTCGTACCGAAACATGCTTCTTCCATTTGTATGAAAGAGCCTGAGTGGTCCTGTAGCTATTCCAAACAAGACCATAATCAAGAATGGAAGAGCTTTCATTAACTTCGATGTCACTGGGCCGATATAAGGCGTGATATGGGCAGTGACACAAGTTATTTCCTGGCCGTCCAACCACAGATGGATGGTTGTGTCTAGTGTGTGCAGGGCATAGGAGTGGTTGAGATGGTAGGAGGTCTCGTAAATGGCATAATTGTGAAGGCCTCCCTTCATGTGGGCTTGTATTTGGCCTTGACTCGACATAGTGAAGCGCTCCCAATAAGGGTCTACGCCACATCTTCCCCTACTGTCTCCCTGAAAGCCCACCGGACCGCCCAGGACACTCGCATTCACCACCAACTGTGCCAGGGACCCATTGAGAGAGTTACACTCGGATTCATAATTTCCTGTTAGCTTAAGAAGTAGCGTCGGGCCATCATGCTCTGGGTTAACCAGTGAGCCAGTTAAGGATTGCTGCTGAAAGCTGATGGATTCAGTGGGTGCAGTAATGGAAGGATTGCAATCCCAGCGACGAACAAAGGCGGCCTGCGCCGAAGGCAGCAGAAATAGAGCCCACAGCAGAAGGGTCAACATCAGGTACAAGACATATCAAACCAGAACTAAGATTAGGCATGGTATAGCCGGATGACGAAGGAGAGAGGAAGGAGGAGGGGGAGGAAAGAGAAGAAGATTCCAAGGGAGTGTATGAAGAAGATCCCCCATCATATTGGGGAGAGTGTTTAAAGTGCCAAGTGGGCGAGTAGGCAGTGTAGAATCGAAGTACTCCACCGGGGCAGGCAGCCTTTCTCCAGGGGATGGCGGCACCGCCGAGCCTGAGGAAGAAACCCAAGAGAAGAAAATTTCTTCTGGTGGCCGTTGAATTAGTGAACCCGACTTAGTGTAGACTTGGCCCGATGGATGATGTGGGGAGAAACCACCCGAAATAGTAGTACTTACTATTTACAGTCGGGTATGTCTCAGTCTCAGGGCTGAGCAGCAATCAGCTCCATTCTGCAAATGCGAGTCACAATGTGCTCAATAGAATCTCTTCCAAGTATACGGCGTCCGGGGTAAGTATAAGTATACCGAGAGCACGGAGCAATCCTCAGCATGCATGCATGCATGCATGAGCGTATCATCCCACCTCATGCTTCGCTTGACCACATCTCCCCCCTCTTTAGTTCACGGTCATTTATCTACCTGCCATCTAAGCAATGACACCTTCCCCATGTATACCAACGCACTTGTCGATCTCATTCACGAGGTGCAAGGCCAGCTCTGGGTCGACAAGGTGAACGAAACCTACAGAGCAGGTCATCTCTGCCGCTGGGTGTCGAGTTTTCATCCCGAACAGCTTCCCTGTCAACTGGATGGCACCTTTCACCATGGCGCGTACAATGCCGGCATCAAGATGGTCTTCGGTGACGGCACTGCCTGGATGGTCCGTTTCCCTCGAGTAGGAAAGGTCTGCGACGACTTCATCGACGAGAAGGTTGCCATGGAGGTTACGGCGCTGAATCTCTACCACAATAGCACTACGATCCCGGTGCCGAAAGTTCACGCGTGGGGGCCCGCTACCAGCAACCCGCTCGGTCTCGGCCCGTTCATCATCATGGACTTCATTCACGGCGTGAGCCTTAGCCACCTTCTCCAAGCCCCTAACGCCTTGTGCCCCACCAGAGTGATGCGGGAGGACATTAGCGATCGTGACCTCGAGATCATCTATAGGCAACTGGCGAATTTCATGCTCCAGCTTTTCGAACTCGATTTTTTTGACCAGATAGGCAGTCTGCCGTCGCCGCAGGCTGACACCCAAAGTCCTACACTGCTACGACCGCTAACCTTCAAGGCACATAGTATTCTGCAAAGTGGAGGGGTCAACACGTTCGGTACGTGTGGTCCCCTTGCCTTGCCCCTGACTTTGGACTCCCAAAGCTGTGACTGAGCGAGTGCTTAACAAAGCGACGGATTGTCCAGGCGACCGAACCCAGTGGTTATCGACAACGACGGAGTATTTTCAATACGTCGCCGACCAAGACTGGGAACAGCTCATCCGCCAGCCAAACTCAACTGTTGGCTTCTACGATGCGAAAAACAAATACCTAGCGTTCGAGGTTCTACGAGCACTGATACCTGACTTGGTCAATGCGAAGTATGACCGCTGCAAATTTCAGCTGATTTGCGACGATCTTGGTCTGGCGAATCTGATCGTCCGTGGCAGTAAAGACTTGACTGTTGTCGGTGTAATCGACCTCGAGTGGTCGTACATTGGACACGCGCAGCTGTTCGACTCGGCGCCGTGGTGGCTTCTCCAAGACAGGCCCGTCAACAGCTCATGGGATTTCACCGGTGACGAGCCGCCCGAAATTGCCGCCCGCTACTTCAGATGCCTAGACATCTTTATAGACGTATTGGAGGAGGAGGAAGCGAAAATGCTAGGGCATGATGAGCGAGAGCTTTCCAGTCTGGTAAAGTGGTCGCGCGCCTCTGGGGCCATGTGGCTGCACATGCTCCTCTCTTCTGGTTTCAATGACCATCGCTCATTCCCTTTCACCCAACTGCGCCGCCATCTAGGACCCACGGAATGGGCGAGGCGCGAGAGAGACTCCGACAACGCGGAAGAGCTCGAGGCCTTCGCGACCCGGAAGGTGCGGGATCTAGACCAGTATGATGAAGCCTTGGAGGCCATGGAGAAGAGCAAGGCACTCGTCGACGACGGTAGAATGACAAGGCACGAGTTCCTGAGCCACGGATCTTCTCGTCCGGTGAACAGCAACCCATAAGTCTCGGATATAGATCGTAATTAGACCGATGGATCAGTACAGTACAGTACATGCTCCATTTGAGAGGCATGTTTGAATAGGTTTCTGTACCGATTGCCGGAGGTGCTCAACACCAAAACCCCTGATGTCGTCGGGATATGGTGCCGGCACTCAATCTGAACCCGTATATCCGAAGATAGACGAGGAGAATTCAATGCCAGCCGGGACGGACGGGCCCAGGGGATTGACGGACGGCTAGGGCGGCCGCGGGTTCGAAGAATCTGCCAGATTCGGCAGTACGCTCCGGGGATTACCCTCGAAATCCGAATGCCGCGGTCGTTCTTGTTCGAGGGTTGCCGAAGAGCAATGCATGAAACGAATGACTGCAGCGGAGCGATACCTTAGGTTCCTGGCAGACAATAATTCACAGTAGTACATAAGTGTGCTCCGTTCATTGAATAAATTATGTGCGTTTGACAGATGACATCAAGAAGTCAGGGATTCATGCAGGAAACCATTTGTCAGTGCCACGAGCATTGGTCTGGCATACTCGGTACGGTACAGCCTTCTACGCTACAGCTACGCGGTTCATCGGAGCAGATAAAGAGATGGTTGGTGAAACTGGGAAAGAGATTCGCATTGAAGGACGTGGTTGCTCCGAATGAACCTTGGACAAAAGACAAAAAATAGAAAAAACTCCGGTCGTGTCAACAGTCTCCGATAAGACTACTTGGGGATATCACAAATTTGAGAAATCAGTTAGCAAGAAGAAAGACACCCAGGTCACCGTTTTTGGATTTGTGTTAAAAAGGATATTTCAACTTTTGTTTTGTGACTATCGCGCTTCACGTATGTATCAAGCACGAATGGCCTCCACAACAAAAATCCATTTAAGCGGCAAGCTCGCGGATCTTCTGCTCGACGCGAGCCTTGCGCTCGTCGTGGGTGAGGCGGACCTTGCGGAACTTCTTGCTCTCGGCCTTCCACTCCTCCTTGGTCTTCTTGGAGTCGGCATCCTCGTCCTTCTTGAAGGGGTCCTCGCGGATGGCCTTGTGGGCCTCGGTGTAGAGGTCCTCGATATCACCGGCCTCGATGCCAGCCTCGGTGTACTTGTGGAACTGGCCACGGAAGCGCTCCTCGTCGTCATCGGCGAGACCCTCCATGTACTCAGCGACGTGACCGCCGAAGATGTAGTTGCGGAGAGTCTCAGCGTCGAGCTCCTCGGCCTCGATGTCGAAACCGGGGAATCGGGACTCGGAGTGGGGGACTATGGAGTTTTGTTAGCACCGAGTTCGATTGAGATGGATACGCTGTGGGAACATACCGAGGACACCAGCGTCAGAGCAGCCCTTCATGGCACCGAAGACACGGGCACCAGTGGAGGTGCGCTATGATAAATCGTTAGCTTGGTTCAAGCGCTAGGTGAAATCCGGGAAAACTCACGGCAAGACCGACGTCGAGGACGACCTTGAAGGGGCGGCGCTCGCCATCATCGGTCTCAGCGGCCTCGGTGAGAGTGTACTCTCCATCAGCCTCCTCAACACCAGTGAAGGTCTCGTCGAGGTTGAGCTTCTTGAGGGCACGGCGACCGACAAGGAGACCGGTGGCGTAGGCGGCAGCCCAGTTGGTCAGACCGTTGGTGATGCCATAGCGCTTGAGCTCGTGGGAGTAGGCAGCGGCGAAAACCTTGTCACCGGAGATCTCAGAGTAGACGATCTGGCAGATGACTGTGCCGGAAGTCAGTCAGAATGCGTTTCCCATGTAGATCGATCGAAGAGTGGAGTAGACATACCGTCACGGTTGGTGAAGCGGACGACCAGGCGGTACTTGGGGGCGTTGTACTTGTTCTTGGCCTGGGTGATCAAGCGCTTACGGGCATAGTAGTCGGTCTTACCCTCACGGCGACGACGGTACTTAGTCTGGTAGCGGCTGTGGAATTAATTAGTACCTCATCCAATGCGACCGGCGAACCAAAAAATTAACTCACCTGTAGTAAGCGCTGTTCTTGACCTGCTTGTGGAAAGGCTAGATCACGAAAACATGCGAGTCAGCAATTTGCGCTTCAGAAGGAAATCCGACTTGTCCGAAGCATCTTGCAAAGACCCGAAATTTCGTCCCACAAATCCCGCTAGGGCGGGGGGTGGTGGGAAAATCGAAATCCCATTTGGAGATGAAGGAGCAGTCGAGAACAATCGCAGATCGTGTATTGAAATTCTAATTGTTCGGGTGCTAGAACGAGGTCTAACTCACCATTTTGACGGTGACCGGGTGATGAGGACCGAGTTGTCGACGTTGGCTGCAAAGGAAGAAGGAGGGAAAATTCGTGGACTGACTTTGTGGAAGGCCTCGCTTAGCGCTGCCTGCATCCCGGCCAGGAATTGCGGTTGGCGACGAGCGGGCGGCCGCTTGGCCACCTTACTATACAGAGAACACCAAGTATACCCCAACAGTATGCCAATCTGCAATAAGCGGATTTTCTGATTCAATTCGATTGCAGAATCTACTTTAGCAATTATTGACAGATATATTACCTCGAAAGTCTACCACAGAAGATTACACTTGCAGTAGTAATCAAAAGTGTTGGCAACAACTAAAGGCCAACCAGCCTCTATAGTCGCGCCTTATCTGAACCTGCTTGTAACTGGAGACCAGTCATCTTCTCCAGCTCTCGAACAGCATCTTGCGTTCGTCCAAGATTCACCTTCAAAGTCCTCATCCCTGCCTTCTTTGCGCCCTTCAAGTTCTCCCCGATGTCATCGAGGAAGACCACATCCACTGCGTGCACCTCGCCTTGACCTTTCTCCTTGGCGATTCGATTCATATCCCGCAGTGCAGCTTCATAGATCTTCTGGTCCGGCTTCCGAAGGCCTGTATGTGCCGATGATATGAAAAAGTCAAACTGGCTTTTCCTCTCGTCGAGATCACGATTGTACGGATGTCCGTCCGGGAAGATGACGGTATTCGACAGCGCCCCCAAGATGAATTGCCCTGACTCCTTCAGTTTCTTCAAGGCCGGAAACATGTGAGGGTCCGGCGTTCGCGATACCCTCATCATCTCCCAGAACAGAAACTCGGCATCGAGCTTAGGCACCGGAGGGCTGGGCGACTGCGTCCCGGTCGGATTTTCGCCCCGGATCTTCTCCTGGAATTGCTTCCAGAGACTCGGGTTCTGTAGGTCATTCTGGAACCCGGCGAAGAAGTCGGCATCCATCTTGATATCCCCTCGTTCGAGTCGGTGCCAGCTGCCGTTGGGCGCAGTACGCGAGATGCTGAAGTTCACCCATCCTGGGGGGATGTTGTGGGCAAGTTCGTAGTCCAGAATGGCCTGGAAGGGGGAGAAGACCTAGTGATCATTAGTATCTGGCTGTTCAGATGTCTGGATCTGCATGGAGAGGTGCCTCGGTCTTACACACACTCCTCCGATGTCGAACAGGAGGCCTCTAGGTCGTTGGTTGTCTGACATGATGAATCTGTGCAACTCAGCGCAGCTTAGGGTAAGTGGACGGAAGTCGCATCAGAAGTTCAACAAATGTCAAGTCACTAAATGTAGAAATGCGCTGCCGATCAATGTTGGACATTGATGGTCTCTCCTGCGGAGTAATGCCAGATTGCCGAGGTTAGATAGAGGACCTGCAATGGCGCTTTCTCATCGATCAATGCCAATCAGCTCCATTGGGGTATCACCTCGGCTCCCAGGTGGCGGTGTCTATGGCATAGCTGCAGGATAGTCTGCAGACCTCTTGAGGATGCAACAAATGCAAGGAGCTAATGTTTGATCATCCGGTCGTTGTACGGGTGAGTCGTAAATGATCACGTGGCCGCGTTATCGATAGGAAGGCGGCACGCGTCGACGGCGAGAATCAATTGAATCTCCTCCTATCTCAAAACCACCGACTCATCGTCATTATGGGGCCATGGACTCGACCCGTACCATTTCCGAGTTGAAGTCGTCCTTCATCCGAGCGCAAGTGCGCATTCTGTCTGAAAGCCTCCAGCCGCCCGAGGATTGGCGACATTATGCGTCTCAGTCCACCGAGGATGAGCTGAGCGATAAGGTGGTCGGAGATGCTCTAAAGAGATGTGAGTACTTGTCTCGAGTGTCAAATTTATGGATTTTCTGCTGTCATCTTGAATATCGGCCCAATCTTGATTTGGTCAGGACTGACTCGGTCACAGTAAATGCGTCTCTGAAACAGCACAGTCGGATCGTTTACTCGTCCCAGGCCATTCAACATGTCGCACAGCAAATCGCACGTCTTTACTGGTCCTCCGTGAATGATTCGATGCGCGACCGGGGCTCTTTGCTCCAAGGGGTGGAACAATCTGTGGATTTATCCAACCACCTGTGAGCTACGCCTCAGTCTTTCTCGGCTACGAGATAAGACTTTTCAAAGTTTGACAGTCTGACTGTATCCCAGGAATATCGCGCAATTGCCCCTGGAATTGGAGGATCCGAATGCGAGTGATGAGGACCGAGCAAGGTATGGATTACCTCGATGGCAGGTTTCAATTTCATCTGACTAACAGTAGTACAGATACCAAGAGCTACGCGAACATCTGGTCGCCCTGGACAGTCGTCGGAAACAGCGACAGCGGCGGTTGAACCAGTTGCGACAGCTACAGCGCTTACTGGAGCCCTTCCAGAACCCGCAGGCTAACATCCAACCGAATTTGGTCACAAGAGATGGAGAGTTGGTTCAAGAGCTGGACAAAATGCGGATGCTGGTTGCACGCGTAGGGGGTCGGATTGAGCAGGGCAAGAAGAAGCTCAACAATGACGAGCAGGACGCTTCGTACTCGCTAGAAGGGGATGAGAAGTTGGAAGCCTTGTTGGACATGGCTGAATGAGAGAACTCTAGCAGAACGAACGGGGATGAGGGTATACAGAAAAACAAAAATGGTTAGAAGGAAAAACAGGTAGAAAATCAAAACAAAAAATCACGGAATCAAGAGAACCCGGTGGACCACATGCTTTAGAGGCTGCATATACATAAATACCATCTGTCTAATTGTTTTCCCCGGAAAAGGTACAGCGGCCGAGACTGGTAGCACAGCTACATGGATCAGATTGCCCTACACAATCCTCATCAGCAAGATGATCCCAATCACCGGGTCTGCCGTTGTTTCTGTCTAAAATTAGGGGGAGAAAGTTTCCAATGCAGTTTGGTAGAATTCTGGAAAGGTGCAAGGGGGCAAGGCAACGATTGACCTACAGTTGCGTTAACCACCGCAGGTGCCAGTTAAGTGAGTAAGTCAGTTGTTGAGTTGTTTATTCTTAATTGTGCAGGTCCCGGGCGCACCTGCTGCTGCTGCTGCTTGTTGCTGCTGCTTGTGCTTGCTTTTCCTTCTTCCTTCTTCCTATTTCTTTTTTTCTTCCTCTCTTCTTTCGGGGATTGTGTTAATTCTATTGTGCTACGCCTACTCCTTCATCTTATCTTAACACCCTTGACAGTAATTCTCAATCTCACTCAACTCTCCATGTGCCTGACCCTGCGTGTGCCTGTGCTTCTACCTCAGCCTCCAGCCCATTTCATGAATCGTCCAAGATGGGAGAAGCCGATGTCTTCACCGCCCCCAGTTATGGCGCTAACCGGGCTAGTGCTCGGATGAGTTTCTCCGGATCTCCGGCGCTTGACCCTTTTGGCTCAACACCGGGAGTAGTGAACAACACGGAGCGCAATGACGACGGCCACAATCGCCAACCTCATCTGGCCTCTTCGTCTGTGGCTTCAGCTCCTGCCTCTGCCTCTGTATCTGCAGCGGTCGCTTTTCCAACACTTGATTTTTCTTCCTTTCCCGATCTCAGCCCATTGATTCCACCCGACCGAAGGATCAAGAGTGAACCCGTTTCTCCAGTCCGCCGCACCACCAACGCGCCCACAACCCCGTCTGCTTCCAAGGCAGCCTTTGTCCGTGGACATCGTCGTCGTTCCACCCACGTTACTCGTCGCGACCTCGACAAATTCCGAAAAGAGGCTCTTGGCGTAGAGAGCCCAGGTTTCGGATTCGACGACGATCTCAAGCTTCCCGCATCTACCAATCCTGCCCGAGACCCTCAATTTGAAGCCTTGAACCGCGCTTTCGAGGCGGCAAGCATGTCCTTGAATAACGCTGGGGGCATGGCTGGCAACAATCCCGGCGCAAACATGTACGCCGGCTACGTGGATAACACCGGAGGTGGCCCGAACATGTCTAATGTTCCTCGTCAATCTATGTCGCCTGCCATGCCACATACCCCTAGTCAGGTTAATGGCGCCGGAATGCCTGGGATGAACGGTGGTATGCCCATCAATGCGGGACAGCAGATGGATCTTCATCATCTCTACGACATGGTCCTTGAGTTGAGTGAGGTGTTGAAGAACAACCGTGAGACTACAAAGAGTATTGTCAACAGTGCGGAGGAGATCATGGTATGATTTTTTCCACCTGGAAAATGGGCTTCGCATTGCTGACGGTCTTAGAAACGCTCTTCTGCCGAAGGAGTAAACCCGAGCATTCAGCAAGTGAATGGCGAACTTTCAGGTTGGTGGAATGACCATCCGATACGTGAGCACCATACTAATTAGCCCAGCTGCCCGCATTGCGGAACTTGAGCGCGCCCTCGCGAAAGAGAAACGTCTCGTTGAAATTCTTCGGAACGAGCAGGTCGAAAATACGAAACTGCTTGGAGAATACGAGGCGGCCGTGGGTGTTATGGTGGAACAGATTCGCAACTACTGCCAGAACAACAACCTTCACTATGTCGCGCAGAAACGTCACTATAACAACCTTCTCCAAGCCGAGCGAGACTCCCACCTGGAAAGTCGATTGGATCGGGACTACTGGCATGCACAGACCATGAAATGCGCCGAAATGATCCGCACCGCTTATCGCCTGCGCTGTGAGGAAGAGGAAACCCCGATCCGCATCGTGGCTGGCCTCCAGAACGAAGTGCGTGCCTACCGCAACGCCCTCGGGATGGAGCCCGAGAAGCCAGAAGAGGAATACGGATGGGAGATCCTGAAGGACGTCCCCGGCGGTTCCGAGTGAAGTAACACGGCAGCTTCCGTACCCTGGCGGTATGCTTGAGCTATGACGACGACGACTTGGTTATCGGCTTTTTTTTATTCGAAGCACATGACATTGCAAATGGCGTTCTGGAGGAGCACGTGTTACTTAATGGATTGTTTTCTCGGAAAGATACCCATCTTCGCATGATTTGTATCACTGTCTTCTGCTGGTTATGGGGGGACACTATGTACCTCATTGGACATTCGCATCGGATCTCTCGCCCAGCCTCAAGATCTGAGATTTGTATTCAAACAGCTTGCATGTATCTTACATAAAGATCTAATCATGCTTTGCTGAACTTCTTCTTTTCTTTCAGTCTCTAATCTACTCCGTATAGAACACCTCATCCAACACCTTCCACCAACCCGGACCCTCAGCACTACCTACAGCCCCAGTGATTGGACTCTCCTTCACCATCAAACAAGGTCAATACGGCGAACCCCGACACCCCCTCCGTTAGGGAGAGAGAGAACAAAGAAGGAATCCCACATACCTGCATCCCATCCGTCATCGCCCACCACTCGCGCACCTTGGGATTCGCCCGCATCCGCTCCATATCCCCCTCATAATCCTCCCCGATATACTTGAACGTCGCGAACAACGTCCGCTCGTTGTCGAAGAAGATGGAATCTAAATGTCGGGGTATCAGCCCCAGTAGCTAAGCCTTTTTTGGGGGGGTTGTGTCATGAGTGCAGAGTATGTTCCAGGGGGTTAGGCAGTCTTTTCCTCCTGTTGGGTTTTGCCTTCTTCTTAGGGTGGTATGGTGATGTAGGCAGGTAGATAGGTAGCTAGGAGAAGGAGACCTACAATCCCGGATATTACACTCGTGGATCTGCCGCAGCACCTCGGGCCAGACGTTAGCGTGGCATTCTTTGTACGCTGCGACGGCGGCGGGTTTGAGGTGGACAATCTGCGCGATGCGGCGGGTGGGTGCGGGCATTTTCGATATTGTTTGTTGTTGATTTTGTGTAGGTTGGGGTTGTGGTGGAGGGAGAAGGGATTTGGGGGTCGGTGAGGTGTCGTTGGTGGTGGTGGTGATGAGTTGCTTTGCGATGCTTTGAGATTGGGAGGGAGTGGGCGATGGGTTTATGGCGATTGAAGGTTGTGAGGGTTTGTTTAGGAGATGGAAGGAGGGGTTCATTGAGCTTTTTGAATGGCTCGGGGTGTTTTGACCCGAGTCGTGGGGTGAGACGGGTGTGTGGTGGTGATCTTGACGGCTTGGTGAGGTGGGCTTGGCGGAGATATATACTGCTGTACAAGGTTGTTTGCTGAGTGGTGCGGAGAGGTGAGGTTATGATGCTAGGGTCCCGGTTTGGTGTAAATACTCGCAGGGAGCTTGTGGTTGCTGTTGTTTATACTTCCAAATTCATGGGCGAGGAAGGTGTGGTTTTATACATTGTGGAGCGTGGGTGTCTTGTGGAAGTTGTGGTGAGCCAAAGGTTATATATCATATCGTAAACCCGAGATTAAGAACATCATAGAAGAGAAGTACGCGCTTGGTATCCATCATAAAATCAGTCATCAATAAACCAGAAAACAATAATTCGAAGCAGAACAACCGCTCTACCGTTGTACAACTTGCTTCTTCGACACGGGTCGGATCCACGACACAAGCACGTTCGCCCCGATCGAAATCGCCCCGATGATCCAGAGGGACCTGGAGTAGTCCGAACCATTGTAGCGGAATATGATCGCGAAGATGATCCCGCCAAGGTTGCCCATTCCTCCCACTGCACCGGAGACAACACCTGCACATCCGTTAGTATACCCGAGATCAAAAAGACAGCTTCAGCGAGAACGTACCATTGGCAAACGGATAGACATGCGGCACCAAGGCAAAGTTGGCACCATTGCACGACTCCAAGAAAAACGCAAGCCCAGCGATGAGCCCGAACATGGTGGATTCGGACTTGGGATTCGTCAGCCCGATCGCCAATTCAAATGCACCCATGACGACGCCAAGGAAGACAAGCAAGATCTTCTTCGACCACAGATTCTGCGTCCGTCGAAGGAGCAGATCGGCTAGAAAACCGCCCGCGGGGCGAAAGACGACGTTGAGCAGACCGAACATGGCGGCCCATTGCCCGGTCTTGGTCTGACCCATATGGGGGAAGTTCGCGGAGTAATATTCGCCCAGGTTGGAGTTGATGGCGAGCTCTGCACCAAAGGAGCAGGCGTAAGGGATGGCGACGGCGGCGGTGGATAGACTGAACAGTACCCCCATGGCCTCTTTGCGTGTGGGGGCCACCACAGTATCCGTTCGGAGGGCATCGAACTCGGCGATGGTCTGGGAATTAGAGCCAAGAGACACGGGGGTTTGTGCGCCTTTCTTTTCCACGTCTGCCATGACGTTGGTCATAGATGGCGTGCTGGAAGGCTGTGCGGATCTCACGTCCGCCTTGAGGTCGACAATGTTGCCGTCTGACTCGCCAGCCATCTCTCGAGCCCAGAGGTGGCGCTCTGACCATTTCCCCGTGGGTGTGTCCTCGCATAAGAAGAGCATCGCCACGGCGATAACGATAATGATGATGAAAGGGACAATGAAAGCAACACGCCAGGCTTTGTGTGGTGTGAGGCCTTGCGAGTAGACCAGCGAATCGTAGACAGCGGGCATCACGAAGCTAAAATGCATCAGTTGACGTCTTGCAATGCTGCCTCCGAGAGTTGACAACGTACTATGTGATGCCACCACCAGCATTACCCCAACCTCCCGCAAGGGCATTGGCCATTCCGACAATCTTCTTGTCAAAGAACCCAGTGCACCAGACCTGACAGGGCACGAATGTGCCTCCCAAAATCCCAATGAAAAACCGTAGCGCGATCAGTCCCTTAGGCGTGGTGACCAGACCAGCCATGGCAGTGGGGATCGAACCGCTGAGCAGCAGTCCGATGAACACCAGCCGCGGTCCGAATCGATCACACAGAGGGCCTGCCACGAATCTCACAAGTAGTCTAGACAATCGGTCAACTGCTTGTTTTGCACATGTGAGGGTTCTGTGTCTTACGTTGCTAGCAGGGCAACAATGTTCGAGTTTGCCACGTCTTGCTGTGTCATATGCAGGTCTTTTCGGATTGTGACGGTCAACTAGTTGAGCTCGGAGTGTTAGTCATTTCGCTTCGTACTGGTCAAGGAGGAAGGCTCTCCCACTCACCAATGGCGGAAAAGCATACCACGAGAGGAATGCAACCATGAACCCGAGCCATGAGAAGAAGAAAACCCGTCCATATCGATCGAATGGGTTGAGAACTGGAATAGACTGTGCTTTGCGATTACTTGGGTTGATCTCAGGCGAGACAAAGAGAAGTTTGATGAAATCCATGGTCAGTCACACCGTGTACGAAGGTGTCTGAGTGGTGGTTTAGGAATAGAAACTGAAGTACAAGACACAAGAAGAGTAATAGGACTATAGATTGAGCTCGAGGGCACCGCAATAGGAAACACCACCCGGGTGCGAAAAAGAGAATAGACCAACGGACCGCTAGGCTAGACGACGGTGCTATGGGTCCGGATGTTTTCCTGTGTTCTAGGACAGGGGAGGCAGATTTATTCCAGACTAGGGGGAGAAAATTGCACTTCATATATAGACCATGGTTGGAATCACATCTCCGAAGCATGAAGATATGAGTACCGCAGTATAATGATGCACCTGGCAAACAATCCCCCATGCCAGAGCAATGACTCTATCTCCTAGGAGATATACAGATGAAAGCCATGACTGTGTCAACCCGAGATTAGGACACATGCCCAGTCGCATATCTCTCAGCAGCTCGTAATGGCACTGGGCAGTGCGGCAGCAGGAAAATCATAATCGGGGCAAAAATCATGAAGCCAATCTGGAGAGCGACGCGCAGTGATCCACCCGTCGGAAAGTGCTAATATGGTAGTGGATACCGCAGCTCGTAGCGCAGCAGCAGCACAGGACTAGCCGGAGATGACCTCAGGGTTCGTGGTATGGAGAGAAGATCCAGACCCATTTCTCTAACCCATGACGAGAAGTGGCCAACGAGGGTGATTCAACCGGCCAACCGGCCAAGAGATAAGGTAAAGGGACCCTGCACGGCAAAGGAGTTGGTTGATAGGCGTGGCGCTGATACTGAGGCTGATAAGGATGTAAATCTGGGGAGAACAACTCCGCGGAGGTCCCAGGACAGTCAGGAAGGTTTCTTGGTTATCTATCAGTAAGGTATCAGCAGCGAGACGGCAGTGACAGGCCCAAGTCGACCGGTAAGTGGGCCTCGGTCCTCAGGCCCATCTCCATCGGCAGCTAGAAAAATTTTCGCTGAGAATGGATCATCCCGGTTTCTTGGTGTTGCTTGACTTTCGTCAATCTGCCTAACCGGCTATAGTCTCTCCTCCAAATTAGTCCCGACTAGTCTCTGAAACGACCTTGCTGAATGGTCATCCGTGGTGGATGGGAGGAGCATTGTGTCTCCATCTTGATGGAGACTCAGAAAAGGCGGGTGTTTCGGAGCGGTGTCAGAAGCTCTGAAGCCAATTTTTTCTTTTCATTTTTGGTTCATGGTTTCAAGATACATTGCTGAGGTGAATACGGAGTAGATTGAAGGTTGTGAGAGAGCAAGCCACGGTTCGTAAAGCGAATCTGAGTGGACGATAGGGGGGTGGATGATAAGGGGGACTGGGGGGGAGTGTCGACGATAATAATAGGGGAGGTGGAAGTTGTTTTTCAGGACTCGGGACGGATTGATCCATGGGTACTAAAAGCAGTTAGTGGAGATCAGGTGCCCACCGCCTGCACAGACCACGCGATGGGCTGATGTTCGGCAGTCAGTTGGCCGTCCAATCAAATTCCATACATTAGACAAACTGCAGTTGGAACGTGATATTTCGTACCCTAATCTCCTGTAGTGATAATATGTCCCTCCCTGCTACGGTACTAGATTCAATTGCCTTGAAATAGGCGATGTCTTGAATAACAGAAAAATGATAGAAACGAAAAACAATTGAGTAAAACTGGAAGAAAGTGTGTGCCCCTATGCAGTAATTAACCCCCCGTACAGTAATGACCACACAAAATCTCTCTGCCGTTTAAGGAAGCTTCCGGGACATCCATACGTATGATGGAATGAGATGATTCCTCCTTATGTTTCTTGTATCAAAATCCAGGCTTTGGCCTTACAACGATGCTTCACTCAGCAAAGTCTCTGTATACTATATGCAAAGTTGTCGTAGGTATAATAATAGTGCTGTTAACATCGACTTGTCTTCATTAATTTACAGAATTGGCACATGAGTTTCCAGCCGACGCACTGGCAACCTCAGGTATCTAACATAGCTTCGTGACGACTTCATCAACGCGAGAATTTGCAGCCTCTACCAATCAATCACTCCAGATAGCACCGCCCGCTTATTGGCCGGTGTCTTCTCAACCGTCTTCTTCCCACGGATACCCCGGTACTTCCTGTCATATTTCTGGAATGGGTCCGGTGCTTCTCCCTTCTTCACTTTCCATTTCTCTGTTCCGAGGAGCGAGTCCAGCTCGTCCACCGGGGGCAGTTTCAGGTAGACCCAACCATCAGCACGCTCTTCCACGGGAAATGTGGCAATGTTCATGCTCTCGTCGTTGGAACAGCGACCTGCCTGCTCCCCATTAAGCTCGAAGTTGCGCTTGTGATTTGGGCATGACACCCAGTACTTGCCGGCATCATCATCGCCGATCAAGCCATCGGACAGGACAAAAGCACGCTTGTGAGGGCACATCTGCTGGGTCGCATAGAATTTGCCCTTAATCTTGAAGACAGCCAGCTGGGTGTCCCCGCGTTTGAGGTTTGCGGATGTAATGCCATCCGAGAAATGGTCTGCTTTGATCATAGGCTGCCACGAAAGACCGGACCATTGGTGGCCCCTGAAATCCGCCTTTGCAGGCTCATTAGACCAATAGGTGGGTCTTTCTTGGCCACGCTCCTTGATGACCTCCACAGTCTCGACTGTCTCATCTGTGTTGGCGAATTGTTGGAAGTGTTTGCGCCGCTTGGGATCTCGGATTGTTTCCGTCCATTCGCAGAAATAACCGTCCACGAGCTCCTGCATTTGCTGCTCCATCTCCGCGCCAATCCCAAGCTTATCATCAACCACTACTTCCCGCAGGTACTCGATTCCACCAGGAAGGTTCTCTATCCAGCGGGCTGTTCGCTGAAGCTTATCCGCTGTGCGGATATAGAAAATGAGATACCGATCGATGAGGGGGATCACTTTCTCGGGCGGCACATCTTTGGCTAGGATCTCCGAGTGCCGGGGCTTGGCACCTCCATTGCCTCCGACGAAGATATTGAAGCCCTTCTCGGTGGAAATTAGGCCAAAACTGAAGCATGTTAGCCTGATGTATCACTGAAGCCGAGAGATTTGTCCTACTTACTCCTTGTTCTGTGCCTCGGCACATTCTCTTACACACCCAGAAACTGCACCTTTGAGCTTGTGAGGAGATCGGAGACTCTTGTAGCGCTCTTCTAGCCGGATGGCCATTCCAACGCTGTCACCAATACCGAAACGGCACCAAGTCGTGCCCACACAGCTCTGAAAAGAGAGGTTAGTCATTTCTTACGATATAGCATGAAATTCGGTTGGTCTCACCTTAACAGTTCGCAGGGACTTGGCATAAGCATGGCCACTCTCCATACCCGCATTCACGAGTTCTGTCCAAATGTCAAGGAGATCCTGCTTCTTTGCCCCGAACATGTCGATACGCTGACCTCCAGTGATCTTGCAGTATAGGCTGTATTTCTTTGCCACTTGTCCAATGGCAATCAACTTGTCTGCGGTAATCTCACCTCCCGGAACACGGGGAACCACAGAGAATGTACCGTTGCGCTGGATATTAGCAAGAAACCGGTCATTCGTCTCTTGTAAGTCATGGTATCCTTTATCCATGATATGGGGGTTGAAGAGACTCGAGAGAATGGATGCGATCGCAGGCTTGCACAATTCGCAGCCAAGCGACTCGGGGTTCTTTCCGACTGCCCCCATCACATCTTCGAAAGTCTTCAGCTGTTTCACGGCGATGATATTGTACAGATCCACTCGTGAATGTGGGATGTGAGTACATACTATGCGAATGTCAGTTCCCAATTCTTAGGTGAGGGGAAGTCAACATACAGTTGTTCGAGACTTCTTGGCCCATGTCCTGCATGGTCTTGTTGAAGATCGACTGCACTAAGGGCATGCAGCCGCCACAACCGGTCCCTGCTTTAGTGCACGATTTAACCTCGCCGATGGTTTTGCAGGTGCCACTTTTGATCTTGGCAACCAAATCCCCTTTGGTAACATTATGACAAGCACAGATCTGGGTACTGTCGTCACTGTCCATCTGTTAGCCAATGCATGTAGTATGAAAAAGAAGCAAAACTTACAGGTCGTCTCCATTCTCCTCTCCGTCATTTCGCGCACCCAGGATAAACTGACTAGGAGGCACCTCTAGCTCTTTCTGCAATTTGACCATTTGGTTCAGTTTGAGGTAGTCCTTCGTATCTCCGATCATCATTCCGCCGAGCAAATATTTGCCATCCATCGTGAACAAGTACTTTTTGTAGACGCCACTGAAAGGATCCTTGTAGGTGAGTGCTTTCACTGATGATTCACTTTCCAACTCAGCCTCAGTGTCTTTCCGGTCGGCTCGAAGTGAGGGCCTTTGACCCGGCAGAAACTTGGGCCCATCCCTGTCAGCGAAGAAATCGCCGAAGCTGGCAACATCCACACCTAAGAGTTTCAATTTGGTGCTCAAGTCAGGCCTTGTGAAACTCTTTGGCTCCTTGTCAGGATTTGTCAGATTGTATGCCAAGACATCGGCCATCTCAATACCCGGCGCTATGATACCGAATGTCTGGTTTTCCCAGCTTGCGCATTCGCCGACAGCATAAATATCCTCAATGGATGTTTGCAGACTGCGAGAGTTGATTAGATAACGGTTGGTCGGCGTGAAGTGCATACACAATCATACCTTTCATTAATGACAAAACCTCCTCGTCCCGCACACTGAATGCCGGCGGATTGCCCCAGCTCGTCTCTGGGGCGTACTCCGATCTGGAAAGATGGTTAACTTGAGAACATTCGCAACATCAGATGAGAAAAGAAGCATACAGCAAAGCAAATGCAAGAGCAGTCAATCTCCTCGCCATCCTCGAAGACGATTCCCGTGACGTTGTTGTCAGCATCGGTCTTGATAGTCGCTACACGCTTCTGGTGCAGCACATCCAAGCCCAGCTCTCGGATTTTGCGTGTCACGAGCGTCCCTGCGTCTCCATCGAGCTGTCTGGCCAACACCCACTTGTTACGATCAATCAGTTTCACATTTCCAAAGTCTCCAAGATCGGTCATGGCCTTCGCTGCTTCGAGACCTAGCAAGCCTCCGCCAACTGTGACTCCTGTCTCGCCTTTATGCTTTGACGCGAACTCAATGAGATTCTCGAGGTCAGAGATGGTCCGGTAGACGAAAATCCCTTTTGCATCATGACCAGGAGTGTGAGTGGGGAGGACAGCATCAGAGCCAGTAGCAAGGACAAGAATATCGTAGGTGATGGTATCGCCTGTAGATGTCTTGACTAACTTGCGTTGGGGGATGATCTCGGTTACTCGTGTGTTGAGGTGGTAGTCGAAGGACCTATCTTTGACCGATCCATACTGATTGAAGTCAGTTACCACTCATGTGCAGCATCTGGGTCACGGTTGGCTTACCCATTCTGTGGGGTTCAGATACAAGTCTTCGATCTTGCGGTGCTCGAAGAAGGAGGATAGGCCAACCCGATTGTATGCGACATGAGGCTCCTCCCCAATGACAAGAATATCGTATTGTCGACGATCTGCATCCTGCTTGATGATTTTCTCGCTATAGGAAGGCATGGGTAGTCAGCACAAGCTCCACTCATACTATACATTCTAGATGGGAGAGAACGCACATGAGCGAGATGGCAACCATGCCCAAGCCTACCACTACGATCTTCTGACGCGCACTCGAGTCATGTCTGCGCGGCTCCGTATCCAAGCTAGACTCCATTATTGATGACGTCTGGGGGAAGACATTGTGGAGAGTGCCAGGAATGACAGGATCGCTGCTCCTGGATCCATCCAGCAGAGGCATGGTGGCGGAGGATGGGGACTCAGGAGGTCCTAGTGTTGCAGCGGCTCACAAGGAATCACCAGAGGGTTGTCTGTGTCACCAAATGGCCAAGAAGCTTTCTACTCATATACTATTGCTGGTGTCATGGTGATTTCCGCCAAGGATGCTGATAAGCGCCCGCAGACAAATTGACTGATCTGAGGCATTGTCTTTCTCCGTGGCATTACATTCAGAGGCAAATTATGAGACAATCGATTGGGCCAATTTTTAGCCACAATCAGGGCCTCTGCGCCCCGCCAGGTCGATCGTAGGAGCCACCGTTCATGGGTACGAGCCGTGGATCGGAGATATTAGAGCGAATGGATAAGGATTAAGGCACTGGAGGGGGGCGGGGGGAAAGCAAGCGCTCAGATACCATTCTGGACCCAGCGAGGTGAAGCTGGGGCGATGTGGAAGAGAGGGTTGTTTCTTTGCATGTCTCCGCGGAGAAAGGGTAGGAGATGGGGGAGATGGGGAAATTATGATTGATAGTCGGGTGAAGATAGAGGATCGTGATGGTCTTACCAACAATAGTCCCGATGCTTATCGGAAATGCTGATAAGCCAAGATGATCCACCCGATTGGGTGCATGAGCATTGTGCAAGATATGCACATGCTGAGTCATGTGGACTTATGCAGCTCTCGCTTCTCTACTTCCGTCTTCTCCAAACATTCTTCCTCAATGCATGGCGATGATGGAAATGGCGCAAATGAGCCCTGAGGCCCATCTGCCCATCCCTTACGGATTAGTTACGGCCGAATCGGCCCTCCAATGTCAGATCCGGCCTCGACACCTCACACCTCCTCGTAATCAGTCCGATGGGGTTGGGTGTGGATCTGGTGGATCTCAAACTACTTACCGTCCGGCACCGGCCTTGTTCATCGCTCGTTTTCTGGTTCTCGTCTCATTCTCCGCGGCCAAAATGGACCTTCTTTTCGCTCTATTTCTCATCGGGGATTTTTTCTCCCTTTCTTTTTTTGTATTTCATTTTATTATTATTCGCCTCTCGCCTAATCATCATTATCATTCCTAGATGGTATAGTCTGATTTTAGGGGATTTTTGTATCGTCTTTTTTTTTTTTTTCTCTCTTATCCACTATACCAGAATGCGCCGGACCAGAACAAGCTTGCCTTGGGAGGCGAACAAGGACTGGAATTCGAAGTAGACTTCCTCTGCTCCTTACGTCTTTCTCCCGTGTCTGCCATTTCACTTTCTGTTCCCTGGTTATACCTCACTCTGACTCCCCGCGGAAATATCCCTTCCCGGCCCCGTGCAACTATTTGCAGCCAGCGAGACTGTTGCCCTGTGCTTCGTGGGTAGACCAGATCCCGCAGGCTGATTGTTGTTTGTTAAGCTAATTCAAATGCCGGAGCTTATAGTTTCCTCCCCTGGGATCCCAAATCTTGCCCGGAGTACTGCCGATTATTCTGGTCTTGACTGCCCGAGGCTCTCTCATTCCCTACTTCTCAGTCTTACAGGCATCCTGCCGGACCCTCAGGCGTGTTGGAGCCCTGACCCAGGTAGATCTATATTTGCTCGTACTCTGGCCGTTTGTCTGGCCCTTGCGTTGAAGAACGTACCTGTTCAATATGACGACAGTCACAGAAGTGAGGGCGGAGATCCTCACTGTCCCGCTCAAGTCGGGCCCCATCACGGTAGAGCAGGAGGAATTCTCGAGGGTTGAACTCGCAGATATACCCCTACCGCCTTCATCCAAAGAGCCTACGGAGGTTCTGAACGCGGACAAGCCGACGCCTGATTACCACGTTCCTCGCGACCCTCGTCTGATCCGATTAACGGGTGTGCATCCGTTCAACGTTGAACCGCCACTTACTGCATTGTATAATGAAGGTCAGTGGCTCCCAGTATCAGGCCTTGGCCATGGAATGTCCCATTCTGATAAACCCACAAAGGGTTCTTGACTTCTCCGGAACTATTCTATGTCAGAAATCACGGGCCTGTCCCTCTAGTCAAGGATGAAGACATTCCCAACTGGGAGATCAGTATTGAAGGGTCAGTGCCATATCTCACGACAATACAGGCAATCATTTGCTGACAATTGATAAAGTCTGGTGGAGAAGCCGCTAGTCTTGAACTTCCGTCAGATACTACAGCAATACGACCAGATCACTGCCCCCATCACCATGGTATGCGCCGGGAATAGACGCAAAGAACAGAACACCGTAAGGAAATCCAAGGGTTTCTCATGGGGCTCGGCGGGATTGTCAACAGCGCTCTGGACCGGTCCCATGATGGCGGACATTCTGCGCAGTGCTAAGCCTCTTCGAAAGGCCAAGTACGTTTGCATGGAGGGTGCGGACAAATTGGTAAGTCTCCATAGCAGCCGTAAACTATTGGTGTCTAACAATATGGTAGCCCAATGGATACTACGGCACATCTGTCAAGCTCAACTGGGCCATGGACCCTAATCGGGGAATCATGCTTGCCCATAAGATGAACGGAGAGTCCCTTCGTCCAGACCATGGTCGCCCTCTTAGGGCTGTTGTACCCGGTCAAATCGGTGGCCGGAGTGTCAAGTGGCTGAAGAAGCTGATTCTCACCGATGCGCCAAGTGACAACTGGTATCATATTTATGATAACCGAGTTCTACCGTAAGTCAGGCAGCTTCCCGAGGAAAGACTCGTTGTCTAACAATCAACAGCACAATGGTATCACCTGAAATGTCTGCCAGTGATCCTAACTGGTGGCGTGATGACCGGTATGCAATCTACGATCTCAACGTCAACTCTTCTGTAGTATACCCTCAGCATAAGGAGATGCTTGATCTCTCGTTGGCTGGACCAACCTACACTGTAAAGGGTTACGCATATGCAGGAGGTGGAAGAAGAATCACACGTGTCGAGATCTCTCTTGATAAAGGCAAAAGTATAGTCCTCACTTGCCAGTCTTCATGTTAGATGAAGCTAACAATTCTTCAGCGTGGCGGTTAGCGGACATCACATATGCTGAAGATAAATATCGCGAATTCGAAGGCGATCTGTTTGGTGGCAAAGTAGACATGTCCTGGCGTGAAACATGCTTCTGCTGGATCTTCTGGTCCCTTGATATTGCCATACCTGAGCTTGCAGACACCGATGCCATTCTCGTCCGGGCAATGGACGAAGCCCTAAGTATTCAGCCACGTGACATGTACTGGTCTGTTCTGGGAATGATGAACAATCCTTGGTTCCGTGTGAGCATCACAAAGGAGAATGGAATGCTCTTCTTCGAGCATCCGACTGATCCTACTGGTCCTGGTGGCTGGATGGAGCGTGTCAAGAAGGCGGGAGGTGACCTGGCGAATGGCAACTGGGGCGAGCGTCACGAAGGAGAAGAGCCAGCAGTGCCTGAGGTCGAGAAGGAGATCAACATGAAGAAAGAAGGCATGACCCGTGTGATTGATCTGCAAGACTTCAAGAGCAATTCCAGTGAGGAAAAGCCTTGGTTTGTTGTGAATGGCGAAGTCTACGACGGCACCGCTTTTCTCGAAGGCCATCCTGGTGGGGCCCAGAGCATCATCTCATCCGCCGGACTGGATGTATCAGAGGATTTTCTCGCGATCCGTAAGTCAGACTAGTACTTCACAACACCCGTTCGAACGCTAACCCGCCAATAGACAGTGAAACTGCGAAGAAGATGATGCCCGACTATCACATCGGTACGATGGACAAGGCCTCCCTGGAGGCACTTAAGAATGACAACGCACCGGAATCCAGCGAGCCACGCGCCGAGTTCCTCCAATCACGAGCGTGGTCGAAGATGACACTCACCAAGAAAACCGAAGTATCATGGGACACGCGTATCTTCACCTTCCAGCTAGAGCATGACAAGCAGACTCTGGGTCTACCCATCGGCCAGCATCTCATGATCAAGGTACCGGACCCAGCATCAAGCACGGAATCGATCCTCCGCTCCTACACCCCGATCTCAGAAACCAGCCAGAAGGGCACGATGGATCTGCTGGTCAAGATCTACTTCGACACCCCCACCCAGAAAGGCGGCAAGATGACCACAGCGCTGGAGAAGCTTCCCCTGGGGTCGGCCATCGACTGCAAAGGCCCCACGGGCCGATTCGAGTACCTCGGCCACGGCAAGGTCCTCGTCAGCGGCAAGGAGCGTGCCGTGCGCTCCTTCAAGATGATCTGCGGCGGCACGGGGATCACGCCCGTCTTCCAGGTCCTGCGCGCGGTGATGCAGGACCAGGCGGACCCCACCACCTGCGTGGTCCTGAACGGCAACCGACAAGAGGAGGATATTCTGTGCCGCACGGAACTCGACGCCTTTGCGGCGGTGGACAACCAAAAGTGCCAGATCGTCCACACCTTGACCCAGGCGCCCGATAGCTGGACCGGTCGTCGCGGACGCATCTCCGAGGACATGCTCCGCGAGTTCGCGGTCAACGACGGAGAGAGCATGGTGCTGGTCTGTGGCCCCGAGGCCATGGAGAAGTCGGCCCGCAGGATCCTGCTGGCGCAAGGGTGGGCGGAGTCCGACCTCCACTTTTTCTGAATCCTGGCCGGTTTTGGCTTGTGGCCGGGTTCGTGGTTGAGCTCTGTGGTATGGTAGACACCACATTCGTATGTCCGTGACTTGTAAATATGGTATTGTTATAATAGATGCACACATACCGGCAATTCACATGTTTCCAGTAGATACCACTCGAGATACTAGCTTGTTCCACCCTATCTGGTCCATCTAGGCAACCCAGCCGAAACGAGTTTGAGCCGCTCTACTAGAGGCTTTCCACCATACATCTCATCTTATGATATTATGTACTGTACCTTGCTATATACACCCACATCCACTTGTAGTAGCTCTCCAATACCCAATTCAGATATAACCCTACATCGTCGCAGACCTGCCAACCCCCCAAAAGATCCCGCCCTCAATAGTAAGCTTTCACTTCCAAACGCGCGAGCAAATGATCAAACACGCTCGTCGGGCCCTCCCTCCCCCACGCTCTCCGCCCAGTAAACGAGGAAGACACCGGCTCAACACCACTGGGACCACCACCACCATCCGCCCCCCTCAAGCACGCCAGAAAACCGGCGACCTGTTTCCGGAACAAGAGATACAAGCGACGCACCTCCTCCACGGCCTGGGGACCCCTCACCCCGTCCGCCCCATCGACCAGCGAGAAAGGCGCGAACTCCAGAATCGAAATGAAGCACGCCTCGAGCCATCGCCTCGCCTTGTCCAGTTGATGATGATCGTCGTGTTGTGCTTCTTGTGCAGAGCTCTGATCCGACTGCTCCAGCTCCAGCTCCAGCTCCGCCTCGCCGCTCAACATCATCGCCCGCAGCATCTCGTCCAGCATGGCCTCGTGCATCTCGCGGAGCCGCGGCACCGAGCCACCGGCCGCGTCAATGGCGCCGTCGATGTCCCCGCGGTCCAGACAAGCCTCAACGCGAGCCAGACGGTCCTGGAAGCGCGTCCAAGCCGCGCCGACGGCGACGTGGCAGCAGTAGTCGGCGACAGCGAGGACGAAGTGCTGCGCCTCGACGCGGAAGCGCTGGTAGATGTTGTGCGGGTCGCCGGACAGGGAGGTGCGGGCCGTGGCGTCGCGGATCAGCGTCGTCGCGACGGAGACCATGCGCTGGAGGCGGAGGAGGTGTTTGAAGAGGAGGTCGTATTTGGTGAGGGCGTTCGCAGTGAGGATCGTGGCGAGGACGGCGGTGGGCGGGGTGTAGATTAGCCGGAGGAAGTCGAGCGCTTCGAGCGCGTGCGGGTTGCGCGCGCGTTGGGTGGCGGCGGGGCTGAGCGTGCGGATTGAGAAGCTTAGGGTGTCGTTGGGTTGGGGGTTGTTGGTGGTGTTGGTGGTGTTGGTGGTTGAGGAAGAAGATTCGTCGAGAAGGCCGATCAAGACGAGGCGCAGTTCGGAGCTGGCGGGGGGCCAGGTGTCGCGGCTGCGGGTTCCTAGGCGAAGGCCGGTGTGGACGGCGGTGCGGACGACGCCGGATTTGCGCTCGCCGCTGGTCATCTCGGGGTCGAAGAGGGCGTGGAAGAGGCGGGTGGTGAAGAAGCCATCTCCCAGGAGTTGGAAGCGCCATTGGAGGGTGAGGTGGGTGCGCAGGTGGTGTTCTTTGAAGAGCATGTGTAGGCAGGAATAGTCGATGAGAATGGCTTGAGAGGAGAGGAGCGGCGCGAGGGACAAGTAAGGTGTGGATGTTAATTCGGGGCTGAGCTCGTGGCTCTGGGTGTGCTGGGACTCGAGATGAAGTGGGCGAGCTTCTTCGATCAGGCGTCCGAGTCGACTCTGCGATAGAGCCGCATCGTCTGGCAGGAGGCCCGCTGTCTTCGAGGCCTTGTCGATGTCGAGCAACTCGAACGCTCCGTCAGTCTCGCTGTGCATCTCGGGATTTGGGGCAAGTGACGTTGCAGCGGCATGTGTGTCGAGCTGTTCCCCTCGGTTGTATTTCAGGATTGCAGCACGCAGCCGCGCCTCGTATTCAGATGCCTTTCTCTGAATCTTCTCGATATCAAACCAGGTGCCAGCACAGTCAAGCTTGACTGACTCAGCCCCATAGGTCGCGTGGCTTGCGATGGGATGTTGTGGGTGATTTCGCTTGAGAAGCCGTAAACTCCGTCCAGTTTCGAAGATAAGCTGTGCCTGGTCCGAAGGAACGAATGATGGCATCATATCTGGAAGGAACCTATAATCGACTGTTGTCGCCCTAGACGAGAATGTGTGTTTATCCGTTGTCTCGCGAGACACAAAGGTCCTCCCGCTGGACGCGAGCTCAATCGAAGTCGACGTCTCCGGCTGGAAACCCACCCAAGTCTCCACATAAGAAAGCCAAGGTTCCATAACCCGAGCAATAACTTGTCGCAGAAGAGGCTCCATCTGGCCAAAGACCTGCGAGAAATGGGCCGCTCGTTCAAGGACAATGGAGGTTAACTGGGTCTCGGATACTGCTCCCTGGACGGCGTCAACCATGTTCGCTAGCACGTGCACGAGATCCCCACATTGCGCGAAGAGGCTCTTGATCTGAAGGAGTGAAGCAATATGGCTGGCATTTCTGGCGAGTTGCTTTTCAAGGGTATAGATGATGACCGCTGCTGCGCTAGAGAAAGCGCTGAGCGTCGATAGTTCGTTCGACTTGACAGGAATCCTGTCTACAAAGCGTCGAATCTTCTGCATTCTGGTTCCGCACCCGATCAAATCAGTTGTGACCGCCTTGAGTGCAGTATAAGTGAGGCCGGAGATGCGAAGATTGTCGTGCACGACCTCGAATGTGTTGTATTGTTCATTGTAGCGAAAGAACCTGGAACCCCAGCCCAATCCGAGTCGAAACAAGGCCTGAAAATAGACACCGTTGCGAACAATGAGATGTCTTTCTGGGCTGTTGTTCTTGGCAGCTTGATGTGCTAATGCCGCGTCGAAGCCTTTGGCGCCGGACTCGCTGAAATATGCGGTTACTTGCTCACGGTGGTTTCGGTCAAGGAACTTCTCCCAGGAATTAAGTGAGACTTCATGGTCAGGGTTCGGCAGAATGTTATCCAGCGCCCAGATGTCATCTATAGGCTGGTGTCCATCTTCTGTTTGTTCCGTCTCCTCGTTGTGATCGAAACTCGTCTCGAACTGGCTTTCGCTGGAGGTATCTAACGTCGGTAGCAGTGGCGGTTCCGGGTCACCGAAGCTGGTTTCGAAAACATCGAGCTCAGGTATCCGAGGCGCAACCTTGTCAAAGATGTCTAGAGGTAGTCTGAAGACTCCGCCGGAGAGATCTAATCAATGTTTTGATTGGTTAGTCCATTTGCGCGCAACCGTGCCGGCAACAATTGTACACACCTGGTAGCCTCCCATCCCACGGCAGGGCCTCCAACGGCTGCAGACATTGCAGAGTGAACTCGGAGAGTCTCCACAGACCCTCACTCGAGAACGGGTCCCTGACACACTCCTCCGAGTCCATTGTCACTGGTCGAAGAAACAAATCACACACCGCAACGGCCTCTGAGTAAAGTGTTGCTCCAGACAAGTCGTCATCGTCGGGGAAATTGCGACGCGTTTCAGACTGACAGCGCGAGATCACCGGCTCACTAATAGGCTGGTTACCTGAAACGGGTTAGTTTCCCCCAGGCTAAGGTACGCCCGGGCCACCGCTTGTTCGG
Source organism: Aspergillus brunneoviolaceus CBS 621.78 (assembly GCF_003184695.1). Lineage (NCBI taxonomy): Eukaryota > Fungi > Ascomycota > Eurotiomycetes > Eurotiales > Aspergillaceae > Aspergillus > Aspergillus brunneoviolaceus. The sequence continues at coordinate 57,936 of NW_020290844.1, forward strand.
GAAACCGAGAGGAGTTGAACTTGGGAATTCAGGTTCGCCCGCAGCTAACCTGCTGTTGCTTGCATCTCCGGACATTGAGAGCTACAAGGAAGCTCAATCGGCCAAATCACGGCGATAATACCCCCTCTCCAACCGTCCCTTTCGCTTAATTACTTCTCATCACACGCGCGACACACACCAATAATCACTATGCCCCCTCGAAAGAAAGCCAAGCTCACCCCCCCAGGTGGCACCACCGAACCCTCCTCCGCAAGCACCGCCGCCCCGGGGGGAACCCAACCGCCCGCCGACTACGACCCGGTCACAGACCCCTGGACAGATGAGCAAGAGACAGCATTGTTGAAAGGGATCATCAAATGGAAGCCCGTCGGTACGTTAGGCCCGCAACGATTTCCGCTCGAAGATTTCTTTTGGGCTGACTTGTGTTTGCTGCACCGCACCGCCACCTTGACAGGCATGCATAAACACTTCCGCATGATCGCCATCTCGGAGTTCATGAAGAGTCAAGGATACGCGCCCGCCAATGCCGAACATACTCGAATCCCCGGGATCTGGAAAAAGCTAGGCACCTTGTACAACCTCCCAGCTCTGGATGAACGTGTAAGTCTCTTGAGTTGTGTGATGCGCCCATCCCCAGGCGCGTCACGGCTTTTGCTAGAGGTTGACTCAAATGTCTTGACGTGCGTTCTAGGAAGATTCCCTGATCACTGATATCCCCGATGACGTCGATGGCACAAAGGAGTTCTATTGCCCATTCGAGCTGCCCGAGGACGAATACGGCGACCTGATGTTCGAGAGAAGACTGGCGATGGAGGGATCCCCGTCGCCGGATCCGAGTGGACCGGCGGATTCGCGAAGAGGGAGCACGGTGGCGGATACGGATGGTACGTTTTGGTTTCCAATGAACCCTAGGTCCTCTCAGTTTTGGGTCCCGACATGGGCGCGCGTTGTCTATGTTCCCGTTGATGGAGCTTAACTGACTGTCCCTTTCCGGAGATTTAGAACCCCGCTCGTCTCCCGCGCCCTCGCGAGGAAGGAAACCCGGTCGTGGTGGACGGCAAGGGGGCCGTGGTACGCGCTCATCGCGACTGCAGGTTGAGATTGAGACTGTCGGGAAAAGTTCAGGCAATGGCGAGGACGAAGGGGAGTCGGGCGATGAGTCGGATGAAGGCGATGAGGACGGTTCGGACGGGGCCAAGGACGATAGCGATCCGGATGAGGAGGCCGATGGCGATGCTGGGGGCTCGCCGACGACACGGAGCACGCGGGCGCAAACGTCTCGGTCGAAACAGAAGGAGAAAAAGGGCGCAGGAACAGGCACGAGAAGAGGCGGCCGGAGACGACAGGCCTGAGGAACGCTGTTCGGTGCGCGTGATTGTGTTTTTTTTTTACTACTGCAATAGTTGATACCTGGAGCTAGGAGCTGGCGTTTGGGGTTTGTCTATCTTTGTACGATTACCTTTGCCTATTTCGATATCACCGCATTTCAGGTGGTATCTATGAATTCTTATCGGGTTTTTGATCATGCTTCCCAACATTAACCACAAATATCATGAAGTGTCACTGTCATTATACATGCACCCAAGCATATCACAGCCTTTTAGGACAAAGAGATAATATAGCATCTACATACATTGAGGGACATATAGAAATTTGAGTACACATTTAGTCTAGTCATTCACAGGCTAAAGGGAAAGAACAAGGTATAAAGAGGGAATAGTACAATCGTAGCTGAATCCCTTACAGACGCGACATGATGGCCTCGGCATACTCGTGGGTCTTGGCCTTACCGCCAAGATCACCGGTGAGGGCCTTACCCTCGGCAAGGGTGTCGAAGGTGGCCTTCTGGATACGAGCAGCGTGCTCGGTGAGACCCATGTGCTGAAGCATCATGATACTGCTCAGGAGCAGAGCAGTGGGGTTGGCAAGACCCTTGCCAGCAATGTCGGGGGCGGATCCGTGGACAGCCTCGAAGATCGAGCACTCGTCACCAATGTTACCGGAGGGGGTCAGACCGAGACCACCGATGAGACCGGCGCACATGTCGGAAAGAATGTCACCGTACAGGTTGGGCATGACAAGAACCTTGTCGTTGTAAGGAGCGGGGTCGGTAACGATCTTCAAGCAGGAGTTGTCAAGGAGCTCGGCGTCGAACTCAATGTCAGGGAACTCCTTGGCAATCTCGCGGGCGAGATTGAGGAAGAGACCGTCGGACATCTTCATGATGGTGGCCTTGTGCACGACACGGACCTTCTTCTTGTTGATGGAGCGGGCATACTGGAAGGCGAAGCGGAGGACACGCTCGGAAGCCTCACGGGTGATGAGCTTGATGCTCTGGACAACACCGTCGACGACGACGTGCTCAATGCCGGAGTATTCACCCTCGGTGTTCTCACGGATCAGGACGGTGTCGACGTTGTCGTAGGGGGTCTTGTAGCCGGCAATGGAGCGGCAGGGACGCACGTTGGCGAAGAGGTTGAAGGTACGACGGAGGGTGAGGTTGAGAGAGACGTGTCCCTTACCGACAGGGGTCTATTAAGGGTACTTATTAGCCAATGTGTCTATAGTAGCCACCGTGGAATGCGAACTTACAGCGAGGGGACCCTTCAGGGCAACGTAGTTCTTCTGCACGCTCTTGATGGCCTCGTCGGGAATGGCGGTCTTGCCATCCTTCAAGATGGGAGTAACATCGACGGGCTCCCACTTGACAGGGGCCTAGATAGCGATACTGGTGAGTCTTGGGTGATGCGACACACAGATGGTCGAGAATGGGAGAGCTTTACATTAGCGGCAGCGAAGATGTCCTTCACCGACTGGGAGATCTCGGGGCCGATACCATCACCCTCGATCAGGGTAACAGTGTATTTTCCCTAGAACCAAATAGTTAGAGCCATGGTTAGATAGAATTCCGTACAGTATTGTTTGCGAGACCAGGGAGAAAGGAGAACTGTCGATGATCGCGGCGGAAGTTGCCGGACCAAAGGACATAGACGGGCAGGTATGGGGAAAAAAAGTTCAGGCGGTTGGCCCGGAGCGCGACATACATCAGAACCCTTCTGTCCCTTGAACTTAGCGACGCGCTCGTCAGCAGCGGCGGAGTAGGAGCGAAGCTATACAGATAGTCAGCTTCAAAGAACTAGCTTGTCCCAAGACGGATCGGGACAAAGGCTCTGTCCGATCCTTACCTGAGAGAGAGGCGACGCAATGCGAGGGGACACACGTGTGGTCCGCAAGCATTGGCGGGCGGGAGCGACAAAGTTCCTAGCAGCGATCATTGTGACAGGTCCCCGAGAATACAACGACGGACGGGTGAGAGGATAAAATAAGAAGGATTGGTGAAGAAAGAGGGGAGAGGTGAGGAGAGAAAGAGGAGAGGAGGAGGGGAGGAGGAGAGGAGGAGAGGAGGAGAGGAGGAGATGGGAAGGATGGGAAGGGAAAGGCGGCGGGCACGGGCGGTCGGTGCGGGCGGACTGGCTTTGCTGTGTGAAAGCAGTTTGAACCTGAATGAGTGTGCCAGAACTTCCTTCCCTGCCCAGTCTCGGCAGCGCCGCTCCCGGTCCGACCAGACCAGCAGCCATCCAGGCATGCCGTGTGTGGCCGTTTGGCCGTTTGGCTGTTTGGCTGTTTGGCTGTTTGGCTGTTTTGGCCAACTGGACCCACGATCAGATAACTGAACTAGTAGACTACTCCGTACCTCCTACGTATTCCGACCGTCCCTTGTCAGGCCTGGTGGTGATGCAGTACTAATCTAATGACCTAATGCTGGGAAACACGGCACGTTTTAAGCTTTATCCACTACTCTTGTTATCCTTGCCTTCTTAGGAAATCTGACTTCTCTCTTTCTACTCTTGCTCCACCTCATCTAGACTATCTGTACCGTACAGCTGCGTGTGACTGTATGACGCTGTGACAGCCTAATTGTCTTCTCCTTAGTCTGTCGCACGTTTAGCACAACGACGACTACCACCACCACTACCTCTTCCTCACCACCCTCCTTCCTCCTCCCTCGGTGATCCCGCTCGTCCTCACCATGGCCGAGGTCGACGTGGCCAGTTACTATAATCTCCCATCGGCTTATCCTGAAGAATGGCCCGCAGAGTTGGACGAAAGCGATCCGGAGGAAGCCGAGGCGCTGGAACGCCGCGGCTCTCGCTCGGAACGGTCTCGCTACTTCGCCTTGGAGCGCAATAATAGCACTCGAAAGAGTGTCACCTTGGGCTCATTTAAAGGCAATAATGGGCGGGAGAATCTCAAGGTGGATGAACCGGACCCCCTTGGAATGGGCGACAGCGTGCTCAAGATCCTTAAAGCTCGAGGCTTATCTCTGGACGAAGAGAGCCGTTTGCGAAACCAATTCTTGCTCTCTTCAACCTCGTTCTCCCCTTCACTGTTTCTTTCTCAAGTACATTCCGACGCGTCGATACAATCCCTCCTCGATGGCCTCGATTGTCTCTCCCGATCCATCGACCAGAAGTCCGCATCCCTGAAAGTCCTCGTCGAAGCAAACTTTGAGCGCTTCGTCCGAGCGAAGGCCACGATTGATAGTGTCTATACGGAAATGAAAACCCAAGGTCAGAAGGAGGAACTGTTAAGCCCCCAAGGTCACCGCAGGTCGGTTGGACATTTCCGAAACCTTTCCGGTAGCAGGCACAGCATCTCCACTACCGCCATTACAGAGGTTGGACCCGGAAAGAATGCTCTCACCAAGGAGAGCGAGTACGGCATGAAGGGTATCCGAGTGCCTCTGCTGGAAGCGTCCGTTAAGGCTGAGGAGGTGTGGGGGCCAGCTTTGGGCGGTCGCGAGAGAGAGCAGGTGCTGAAATCAGTGGTGGAAATGATGGAAAAGCACCGGGATATCTACGAGATCGGAGGGCAACTGTCTAAGTCGATCAAGCAGCGAGATTATGATTCCGTTTTTGAGCAATTTCGCAAAGCACGCTCTCTTGCGAAGACCGCCAAGAACATCGCCGAAACCGCGACAGGGAGGGACCGGCCACTGACCGATGAGGAAACGCACGTTATCTTGGCCATGGGAAGGATGTGGATAGATGTGGACCAGCAGATCCAAGCGTTCAAGCGTGATCTGTGGAGGCGTTTGAGTGACGCGCCTACAACATCAACGACCATCACAGCAACTGGTCCAGTCGAGGAGCACATGGAGTTGATATGTGCTCTTCTAGAATTAGGGGTGGATGACAATCCTATCTGGGTCTGGCTTCTTAGCCGATATGATTTTCTCAAGACCAAGATCATAGCTTTCTGTGAGCGTTGCAAATCAGAGATAGAGATCTTGAGACGCCGGCTTGCTAGCGGTGAGAAACCGACACCTCAAGCAGTGGCCTCGTATCTACGCCTCGCACCACGTGATAATTCCAAAGAAAACGAGTCAATGCGAGATACTGATCAGGTGATTGAGTTGTGGGGGTGCATCAATACCTACTTGACCAGGCTTTTATCTTCTCAGGGGGGTCTTCTTGGTGAAGTTTTCGACTTCTGGGAGGTAACGCAATCCTTCATCGATGGCAGCAAGCAAAAGCTTCTACCAGCCGGGTTCGAGGGGGAAAGCCGTAAGCACCACCGGCTGTCCTCCAGTGATGTGAGGGATCTGCAGAAAGGCGCCGTTGAGCTTATTAACTTGATTCGCGAGAGTGTACTGTCCCTGTTTGCTGACCCGCCGGTGGATGATGTGTCTCTCCTCACATCTCCGATCTCTGCAGCGAGTCCCAACAGCCCAGGAAGCCTCGGAGTGACTCCTACAGAATCGCGTTTCAAGCTGGACCCCAAGAACATGCCCTTTCCCACTCCCAAACGCGGGGAATATTGGGAAGACTATGCCTTCTGGCCGCCCTTCTCGAATTCCGTCAGCGGTGTGCATTATCTCAGTCAGTTTCTGGTAACAATTGGAACAGCGGCTAGTGAAATGGCCGCTTTGGAGCCGGTGTCGAGCAGCGGCAATACTCACGATCTCCTCAAGTCGCTTGTTAGTGTCGCCCGTGAGCGCTCCGTGCGTGTGGCCTGCGCGGCCTGGGGCAAGGATGCCGAAATTTGCAAGATGCTTGAAGACTGGACACGAGACCCGGAAAGAAGGGATCTTACGAAGATGCCTGGCCTATTCGTTTCCTTTGAGAATGCCATCATCAGTGGCATGCAAAGAATACTTTATATCTCGGAAGCTATGGTGAAGGCGGGCTCTGTAGATATCGTTACACAGCCATCTACAAAGCTGTTGCTCATGGTGCGCGGCCAGTTTGTGTCGAGCGTCTACAAAGCTCTCAGTGGACTCGTCGAGAATGCGGAACATCCCGCATCTACAGACGGGGAAGATGAGTGGGTTCTAGCTGGACCGACAATCACCAGAACCACAACTGATCCAGCAACATCCCTGCTTATAGCAGACGCGGTGGATGTTCGTGATCGTGTGAGTACTTGCCCTGGCCCTTTTCCCAACTGCTTTATTGGAAATTGACTGTGATATAGAATGTGCGCCTGCTGTTGACTTTATCGAACATCAAGGCCTTCCAAGCCGACCTTGTTCCTCAGCTAGTTGCATACTTTGAGAACTCCTTCTCGGTGAAATTGACCGAAGAGGCAACGACTATCCGGGACGTACTCGGCCAGATAGAAGATCGTTTGTTTCAATCATACACCAAGCCGACTATCAACAAACTAAACTCCACGATCATTGAGAGCATTGCTGGACCCGACTGGGAACCAGCTGGTGACTCGCGGCCAGAGCAGGTTCGCCCATATGTGTATAACGCGATGTTGGCACTTGTATTGGTTCATACAGAAATCACAACCACAATTCCGTCCACCCTGTTGACCACGGGAAGTCGTTCACTCTCGGCCGCACAGTCGCCTCTGCTATCGGTCATCCTCACATATCTGTTGACCCAGATCTCAACGTCTCTTTTGACCGCCTTCAGCACACGGTCCCAGTATACGCTCGCAGCTTTGATGCAGGCGACGCTCGATACGGAGTTCATCGCGCAAACCATGTCCCAATACTCAACTGACGAGGCATCAGCCATCCAGAGCCAAATCTATGTGGAACTGGACCGTCGAACCACTCACGAAGCTCGCGCGCGACTGCAGTCAGAGCTGAGCGAAATGCGGGTCACCCTCAAGCGATTGAGAGAGAGGACAAAGGGGGAATTCGCTTGTTTCAGAAAACCACGCAGCGGCGGAGGGCACAAAGCTTCCGCATGAGTATTCTTTCAGCACTAGCTATGTTATGTATATGAGTCCAAAATAATCTCACACAACATACATACGTAGATGCATGCACCCGAGTATGTACAATAAATCAATCAATTTCGAACTCTTAACGTAATAAGTTCGCGGGTATCATATTTTTACCAGTTCTTGCTCCCTCTTCAGGAATCGCATCCCTGTTCCAAGCTCCGTTCTTTTACGCTGATCCAACCATCCGTTGCACCCGACTCAGCAACACCGTACTCTCCCTCCCCAATCTCCTCTTCCCACTCTGGTCCGGCTTCTTAGCCCGAGCCATAGCCTCCCGATCCTTCTGCCTAAACTCCCTCTCCTCCCTCCGCCTCTCGGCCTCCTTCTTCCGCTTCTCCGCCAGCTCCAACTCCTTCGCAAAAGCCGACGGCTTCGGTTTCCGGGCCCGACGGCCCCCCCGCGCATCGCGGCCGCCGTTGTCCGCTCGTTGACCAGCAGCAGGCTTGGGCGTCGGCTCCGGCTCCGGCTCGTTCAGCATCGCGATTCGGTCCGGGTGCAGTTCCAAGGATGCGGACGCGGGCTCGGGCTCGACTACGTCTTCTTCCTCCTTGTTGCCTTCTTCATATTGATCGGCCGTGTAGATAGGCTTGGGCGGGGCCGCTGCCAGCGCTTCGTCGCGGATTTTGGCATACGCTTTCTTGACCTTGGCTTTTTGGATCAGGTCGGATTTGATCTTCTGGGCTATGTTTTGGGGTGGGTGCATGTTAGCTAAGTGCTATGGGAGGATAAAAGGTGCGGGAATTTTGGAGGGACATTGCGGATGGAAGAAATGCGACTTACTTTTGCGACGATAAGTGCCATCGGGTAGATTGGCAGGGCCGACGGAGAAGCCCTTTCGTTTTTTGACTGGCGCATCGCCGCCGGCGGCCGTTGCGGCTGGTCGCTTTTCTTCGGGGTTGGTCTCGTCGCGGGTGCGTTTGGGTGCCATGGTGGATTTGTTTGGGTGTGGTTGTGGTGGGTGTGGTGGTTATAGTGGTGGTGATAAAATGTTTAAGGTATGGTTCTTGAAACTTTGTGGTGTGTGCCTGTCTGGCCCGGGGTTTTTCAAACGGACAGCAAAAAAAAAATTGGACGTGATAAGGCCAAGTTAAGACGGTGTAGGTCACACTGTATGAAAGAAAGTATCGGGCAACAATTGCGATACTTTGCTGTCCCACCTGATTGTTTCTCTGGGAAAAGGACTTAGAAAAAAAAAAAAAAAGGTTTAGCAGCAGCAACGGGGAGAAGATCCCGTGCCGTAACGACCGCCGGAAAAAGTTGGAGTCGTACAGGATCGGCCTCGTCAGGTACATACAGTACATGTACAGTTCTCCTCGTAACAAGGATTCTTTTTGTGAGTTGTCACCAACAGACAAGTGACACGATAGCTCGGGTGCACACAATGTGGCAGAAGTTAGAGTGTACTTAAGAGGAGAAAACAAGTCATATTTCCAGAAGAACTCGTGGGACAAGGAGAGGGGGAAAGCAAGAGTGAGCTAAGTTATGGGTTGGTCTGGATTACTGTACCGTCATGGGGGGTATTGATTCATTAGTTCCGCCTTTTCGCTCCCCCCCCCCCCCCCCCCAACCCTGCGGCTTCTCCTCATTCTTCTTATTCTTCTTTTTATGAGCTCGACTACTAACTTAATTTGCTCGTACTACTACCAACTGACCAACTACCACCACCACCATTCTTGCTGCAATCTCCTCAAGTTACCCTCAACTGCGGTGGATCTTGTTTCTTTACTGACTGTCTTCGTGGTATTCTTTGCCTGTGTACTTACTTACTTATCTTCTGCTTCATCTCATCTTTTGTCTGTCCATCTTGATCGGTTTAGCTTTGCCATCACCTTATCATGTTGTAACCGCCTCATCCCGCGGTCGATCCATTCAATTCCGTCCAGGCCATACATACTCCACCAGTCCACCTCACGGTGACTCCTCCGCCACTTCGGCCTGACGTGCCACAGCACAGCTCTGATCCTTCCCCTTACCAATATATTAGACTCCTTGTTCCCTTTCCTGCAAGCTCTTCTACTTTTTAGGGCTGAGATGTTTGCCGTTTCTGCACCTCCCATTGTCCGTCCCATCTTCCGGTGACCATGCCAATCTTTCAATATATGGACCCCGAACGGTCCAGTGACTTATGGTCTGATGACCATTGCTCAGGTCAAGAGATTCAAAATCGAACCATAGCTCCCTGGGAGGACTCTCACATTTCTTCCTCTGGGTTGCGCCCCTCCTCTAGGGACCAGTATAGTAACTCCGAAGGTCCCTCGCCGTTCGATGTATATGACGCAAACGACCGCGGGAAACCAATAGAGCGGTTCAGAAATGTCGACGATTTGAAATGGATTCACCATCGCTCCGTATGTCTAGTTATCCTTGAAAAGTCGAGTTTTGCTGCAGCTCCTCTCACTGTCGAAAAAAATTAACTCCTTATTCAACCTATGTAAGGTTTGCAATGATATACCTGCTAACTGCTAACTTGATGGATACAGCTGGGAGAGGCGAATGCCAGTCACGAAGCTCCCCCTTATATTCCACAAAAATACACCGCTATGAGGGATCAACTAATAGAACCAAATGATGCGAGTGATCAGCTCCCTTCAGACGACCAACAGCTGGCGTCTCCAGCCGATATTGAGCGTCCTCGTTCGGCCCTACACGCTGGGGATTTCCGAGAAGGTAGCACACAGAACCAGATTCGACAACAATCACAAGACCCGGCATCGCCTAGCTTTGCTCACGATGTACACTACTCGCCTCTCAGCTCTTCTCCAACTACCCCGTGGTTCAGCACAACCGTGTTTCCTGCTGTCTCTGAACGACAAGTCCCATCACATCCATCTACAAACCCGGCAGCACGCTCTCGTGCCCCCTCGCTGGGATCGTTCTCGTCAAGTTATGTTCTCAAAGCACCCACGAGTCCACTCGTCCACCAAGCCAACATCACAGATCTGGATTTCTCGCCACGACCGGAACATTTTAGCTATATTGGCTCCCCTGAGAAAGCCAGCCGCCGGCGCACACTTCCGCCAGAGACTTTTCGAGACATGCAGATTCCTGATTTTACCCATAGACGAGAGACGCATCTTCATCCAGACTCATCGATGAGGGAATGGAATAAAGCCTTGGCCCATCAGTCCCAACCACCAAGACGGTCTTTGACCTCGGGTTATACCCTCCAGCTTGCTTCGTCGGTTCAGACAGCGCATTCCAAATTTAGGCGACCCTCTATTGGCTCCGAGGTCTCGTCCAGAGCATTGGCGCCCATGGTGGGCTCATACGAGGAGTCCATCCTTCGAGGAAGGATGTCGACGAACCCTTCCAAACCGCTGGACTTCACTGCACAGATAGGGGTTCTGGGTAAAGGCAAATGTAAAGGCAGCCTTAAGTGTCCGCCCCATGTCACGATTCCATTCCCTGCCGTGTTTTACAGCTATCCCACCTCAGGATGTGGGCGTTCAATATCGGACGATAGCCCCAGTCCGTATGTGGGCATGATTGACCTTGATAGTTCCCTTCCCAAGGACACATCGAGCGACAGTCGACGCCGGAAACACCGTCATCAAAGCCCTGGGAGCATGCATAATGACCAACACATCCGATCTCCACTTGACTCAAGGTCGAATGATCAAGAGCTTCTACGTATTTGGGAGAAAAAGCATAGAAGGGCGGAGTCCCCAAAATCGCCGCCGGGCGGCTGTTATCGGATCCCGCAGCAAGGCCAATTACAGGTTATGATAAAGAATCCGAACAAAACTGCCGTCAAGCTGTTCCTCGTTCCTTATGACCTCACTGATATGGAGCCTGGAACTAAGACGTTCATTCGCCAACGGAGCTATTCCGCAGGCCCCATAATCGATATGCCCCTGAGTGCGCGAAAGAACTACGGGACGGATCGTCCTGAGGCATCTTTGAATGCTTCGGAAGATCCAAAGGACAAGCCAATTCTACGTTACTTGATTCACCTGAACATTTGCTGCCCTTCAAAAGGTCGATTTTACCTGCATTCAAGTATCCGTGTTGTCTTCGCCAACCGAGTACCCGACGGCAAGGAGAAGCTACGAAATGAAATTCAACTGCCTTACCCGCGCTATTCACCCTACAAGGCCTCACGAGAGGCCCACCCAGTACATTCGAGTTCTGTGGGCGAGAAGCGGTCGCGAAAGTCAACGCCTGGCCATCCTGCGAAGCCTGAACTTCCCGGCTTTGCCGAGATGTCTCATCCGGGCTACCCGCCTCATTTACAATGCAACCCGTTCGCACGGCATCTTACGACTCACGAGGTGTCCACTCTTCCAAGTGACGAGAGCTTCGTTGGGCGCGAGCCGTCGCCACATCCTCTAGCAGGCCGCCTACCAGCGAGAAGGCACGTCAGTCCATCTTACGCACACGCTGAGCTGCGCAACATTAAAGCTGGGCTCTATAGCAAGCTCCATAAGGGCGAGCATGGCTACGGCGGTTATTCGCCCGGTGGAACCGAAGTCGGTGACAGTCTCCTTGCACAGCGACTACGGGGCCTGGATGTACAAAGACAGAAACACTTTCATCCCCACTCATTTGCTCTCGACGAGCTAAGCGCTGATGTGTAACCTGGTCTGTGACCGTTCCAGCGCGATCGGTAAAATCTAACATTCTTCCGCTCTCTTACCCTTCCTCCGAAGGCGATGTATACCTCAACCGGTATCCCCTACTTTTGGGGTGATGCCTGATGCCTCAAAGATCACACCCTTTCCCCGCTAACAAGCAGCTCATACGAATGGGATGCAGGCTCATCTCACGATCTGATCATATCAGTGTCCGTTTATATCCCTTGCTAGTTACCGATCGGCCCAAAGGTTACGAGTACTCCTATCGGACTAGCTTTCTATACCCAACATGTCTATAGCTTTCATAATCCCCTCCTTTCTGAAATCGTCGCCACTGTTTGTGCTCAGGGAACCGTCACTTTGCGCGGCTTCAAGGGGCGGGACTCTCTTATCTGTTCTTTGGTACTCTTGGGGGTCGAGCCCCAATGTAATAGCAGCTCATTCTACGGCACTTCTTTCGGTGCGCTGGCGTTTGTTCGAGGAGTAGATGAATACCAAAGTTGATTCTTCTTCTGGCAGCGTATCATGGAAGTAGTCTTTTCTACCTGTGATGATTCCAGGAAACAAAGGTCTGCAAAGCACACAGTGTGGAAAGCATATTCAACACCAAAAAAATTGGATTTAAATAGAAACAGATCTATCTACAATATATGGCAATGGAGGGGAGAAAAGGGATCTTCTTTTCTCTCCCCTGTGCCACATCTACCAAATCGAACCTGAGCGTCGCGGAGGAGGATTAGTCGTCACACCCGCGACGGAAACGAATCAAGTTTGTAAGCGGAAAGTCGGGACTTCTAACCCGCGTGCTCGACGATCTCGCTGACCAGGACTCCATCCTTGACGTAGGACTTGATCTGCTCGGGAAGCGGGCACTCCTTGGTGTCGTCGTCGGTGCCCTCCTTGGGGGGCAGCATGACGTTGATGGCGGTGGACTTGCTGGAGAAGACCTCGGTGGCCAGGCTCTGCTGGCCGAGGTAGACGGTGGCGCCGTCGACTTGGTCGAGGAGCAGGGTGGGGACGACGCCGTCGATCTGCAGGGCGAACTTGGCGGACTTGATGACGTCGAGGCTGCTGACGAGGGAGTCGACGATGATGGACAGGCCGGTGCAGTTGTCGATGGAGATGGCGTTGGCCTTGTTGCTGACCTTGATGATGGTCTTGTTGCAGCGCGAGATCAGGATCGACTGGTTCTGCTGGGCGTTGATCTCGACGATGCCGCCCGGGTTGTCGAAGTGCTCGACGAGCCACTTATTGCCCTCCAGGTCCTTGCGCGGCGGCTTGCGCGAGCGCATGCTCTCGGGCTTGGGCTTGGTGCTGGGCGGCGCAGGGGACCGGGCCCGCGACGTGGGCGAGGAGACGGAGCTGCCTTGCGAGCTGGGCCGCTCGGGCACCACGGAGCTGGTCCGCAGGCTGGGGTTCTTGTGCGTCATCTCGGACTTATCGACCTTGCGGAGGCCGGAGGTCACGGCGTCGCCGCGGTTCAATTGGTCGAAGACGGCGGACATGTCGGGGCTAGAGCCGGGGGCGCTGGAGGGAGGTGGGGGGACGCCGGGGGGCGGAGGCGGAGGCGGGGGAGCGCCGCCATTACCGCCAGAGACGTTGATAGTAGGTACAGGGGGAGGGGGAGGAGGAGGGGGCGCGGTTCTACTTTCGCTAGGGGATGAGGCCGAGCTGCTGCCGCTCTTGACCTGGCGCAGGGCCTCTTGGGCGTCGATGCCGTCCTGGTCGTTCCAGGTCAGACCTTTGGGGTAGTGTTTCTTGAGGTAGGCGGCGAGGGATTTGAAGATCTGGTAGTAGGCTTGGATGTATTGGACATGAGTGCGGTCTCTGTAAGGGCAACGTTAGCAGGTGCCAAGCTGGAGTTTGGGTGGAGTACGCACTTCTCCTTGTAGTCCTTCAGTACTTTGTTGCCATAGTATTCGATGCCGCCAACAATTTCAGTGACGAAATCAGCAGGCTTGCTGGCGAAGAACCAGCCAAGAGCAACAATGCCCTCCGCTACTGCGCTCAGGTGGTTGAACAAATGCGACGCTCGGTTAGACTCGCGGATGTTATTGATGCTGTCCGAAGCATTGTGAAGCTCCGTCATGAGCTCCGGGGGCTGCTGGTCGGGCTTCTTGGCTTTAGTCGAGACGTAGAGGTAGGTGCGCTCGGCTTCGAAGGCCTGCTGAACGGCTCTCGACTAACAAAAAGCTTTAGCTGAGGGAACATGAGCTGGATCCTATAGACCAACGTACCTGCTCGCCGACCAATCCATTAATCTTCTGTCCCAATTCCACGAAAGTCCGCACGTCTTCGTTGATCAGTGTGTCGAAGTCCTGGATCTGTGGCGGCACGGGAGGAGCCGCGGGGGTAGCTGGAGGAGCCGCCTTTGGAGTCTCAGGAGTGGCCGTCTCAGGCGCAGCGATAGCACCGATGGTCTTGGGCGAGTTGGGGTCGTCCAGCGACATCGCCATGTCTTCCAGGCGGGAAGTCGCGGCTTCCAGCCTGTGGTGAGGTATACATGGTCAGTGTCATGAGGGGGACATTGAATGAAGTCTGGAGGTTGAATTCCCAATACATCTGGCGCCTGGATTGCAATAACGTACCGCTTGATGAGGGTTGTGAGATTATGCATGTGGCTTCCTGACGCCATCTTGAAAGCCCCTGTTGAAGTAAGGAGGTAGGTATCGGAGAATAATCAGGGAGAGACTAGGTCAGAAGGCTACGGGTTGTGAATGCAAGCTGTGCAATCCAAATGATGAAAAGCGGCAGCAGCAGAAAGAAAAGAGAGAGTTAGGCTGCTGAGCAGAAGAAGGGAAATGCTGTGGAAGGCAGCAACAATTGCGGGTGAGGAGATCAGTGGGATGATGTTGATTGACAGATGATGGATGATGGATGCTCCCTGAACCAACAAGCCCCCCGGCCCGCAGTGCCTGAGGCTAGAGCATCGGGCGGTGGGCCCAGCCACAGCTTACCGTAGCTATACTGTACTATTACCACTGTTACCCCCCGGTAACCTTCCAGCAGCCAAACGCTCGGTCTCTGCACAATGACGTTGCTGTATCAGCCCCGTCATCAATCCGTCCTTTCTTCCGATAAGGAAGAAATCATACTCGTACCAGAAGAGTATCTTACTTACTTCCCCTCCAACCCCCGCCCATCGCATACTACACCAAAATATAGACACGTTGAGATAGAGGCGATTGTCTCCTGGGCACAATGGCAGGCAACAATAGGCTCTCGTCCGAAGACAAGGTCGATTTTTGCACCCTGGGCATGTTCATCCTTGGTACGCTAACTTACACACGTTTGTTGACCACCATCTTTCCAATATATACTTACTGGCACCCCACCGATCATTGTAGACGATATTGACTTCGAAGGAACAAGACCCCCCGTCAAGAATGTCCTCGGTGGCGCTGCATCTTATGCAGTCATTGGCGCACGCCTCGTTGCTGGGAAAGAGTATGCGCGATCCGTGAGCTGGATTGTTGATGTTGGATCCGACTTCCCCACAGAGGTTCTAGATGTTATCAGATCCTGGGATACAAATTGTATCATAAGAGAAGGTCATGGGCGACTTACTACAAGAGCCTGGAATGGCTACGGGCCGAACGAAAAGAGGGGTTAGTGCATTTGCAGTTGCTTCTGTCCGTCAAGCTCACACATGACTGATAAGCTGCTCCAGATTTCAAGTACTTGACACCTAAATTGCGGCTAGAGCCGTCAATGCTATCGGACGCACAAGTGCTTTCAAAGACCTTCCATATGGTCTGTTCCTCGTCACGCTGTATGTCTATTGTGCAGGAAATCTTGCGACGGCGGGAGCAGTTACAACTAGAGGGCAAAGTACCCTTGTCTGTCTCGGCCACGCAGCGACCTGTCTTCGTCTGGGAACCTGTCCCAGACCTTTGCACTCCTGAAGAGCAAGAAACCTTCTTGGCTGCGATAAAAGTCGTAGACGTCGTGAGCCCCAATGAATTAGAGCTTGGGATGATGTTTGGCCAACCCGGCTGGAGCGAAGAGACAAGCTACGGGAAAGCTATTGTGGAGAGGATTCTTTCCCAAGGCATTGGGCTTGACGGGAATGGACATCTCGTTATCAGAGCTGGTAAAGATGGCAGCTATTCGTTTTCCCGAAAGCAAAGACTCTGGCTGCCCGCGTACCACCAGCCCGATACGTCGATGCCGTCACCTGTGGTCGATCCCACTGGAGCCGGAAATTCATTCCTGGGAGCATTGACTCAAGGAATGGCCAGCTCGGGTAGAGCTCCAGCCAATATTGTCGATTCGGTGCTCGCGCAATCTACGACCTGGCGAAGGGCAAAGAAGGCTGGCAGCGCCTATGAGCATTTCCTATCAGCTCTGGTCTTCGCTACCGTAGCGGCGAGCTTTGTGGTTGAGCAGATTGGCGTACCGCAGATTTCTACATCTACCGATGGAAGAGAGCTTTGGAACGAGACTGAGTTCACGGAACGGGTCCGTCTGTACACACAGCGCTTGTATCGAACACTTGAAGAGTCTCCTCAGAAGCACTCGCAGATCAACTGACCGGTTGAAGAACGCCCTTCTATTGTCGTACAGCCCTCAAAAAACGATGAAAACAAAACCTATCATGCCACAGGAGACCTTCGCAATTGCATTTTATCCCACTCGCTTCTTATTTCCTGTCAACCACATTATGAGTCCTGCTTCGAGGCCTGTTGTTTTCTCTCGTGTTCGATGATTTCCCTGCTCCAGCTATATAGACGAGATAGAGTCAATGACCACATGCTTAGAAACGCTTGACAGGGGATTGGCTGGGTTGAACTGACTAGCGACTAGGGAAGAATCTGCCAGGCTCGGGCATCTTGTCGCGGTGCTCACGGTCGGCGCTGATGCTCCAGACAGTAGCAGCAATTCCAATCACTGTGGCACCCATGATGGCGGTGTTGAGCTTCCAGTTCGCGGGCTGAGCATACCAGCCTCCGGCGGGAGACCAGACTTCCTTGGGATACCTGCGTGCGAGCCATCGGTCAGCGCAACACGGGGGACTTCAGAAAATCAAAACATCACATACGGGATCTTTCCGCCTCCACCCATTGTGATTGAAGGTATATGAATTGAGCGGGTTGGGAAAAGCTTGGACAATGGCTCGCTGGAAAGCGTTGTTCTGGCGGGTTTGAAGCCGAATTGGCCGTCGTTCGTCCCTCCAGTCCCGGTCCCAGACCCCGTGACGCTATGTCTGGAATAGGTTTAGCGCTCCATGGGCGACTTTCTCACACGACCGCCAAACCCAAACCCCGTGACTTCCGCCGAAGTTGTTGCTCGCTCAACTTTTCTCTGGCGACCAAAAGTTCGTACTGACAGCCCGTTGGACAGCCCGTTGGACGACCGTCTTCCCCCGTTTCCTATCCTCCAAGCCCCGACGCAGTCCTTAACTGGATATACGGTCAATCGCCATTTCTTCGGCTTAGGGTGCCTGTCAAGTTCACACAAATCGCACAGATGAAGAGACTGCACCTCCAACGATGGAGCAGTTCGGTCCTTTCGCCGCAGGTCCGGGCTGGAAGTAGACTGCAGCGACGTATACAACACGGTATTCGGTATCAGACGACGACTTCTATCCCTGCCACGGCTGCTGAGGCCGAACAATCGATCGAGGAACAAGCTCCTCCCGCATCAATTCGCTCCCCTCGCTCAAAAGTCACCAAGCACTCCCTCCCTTCTCCGCCTGTCAAGGCCGCACGCGAGTCCGCGAAACTCGCTGCGCTCCATGCACGACTTTACCTTCCTTCACGACTTCCTCTTGAGACCCTTGCTCGCTGTCTCGTGGACGAATCGGCTGATCCTAACCACAATTTCAACAATGAGTCTTTGGCTACCCTTGGTCATGACCTCCTGACCCAGTACACCTCCGAATACCTCATCTGCACATATCCCCGTCTTCCCATGACGGTCATCTTCGCCGCCATGTTTGCCTATGTCGGCCCCAAGACATTGGCTGCTATGTCGAGGGAATGGGGTGTGGAGCTAGCTGCTGCACCTGGTGGAGAGGTCGACCCTGGCCACCTGCAGTTCACGAGAGCCGCCCCAGGTGTCGACCCGAATGCAACCCCTATCGCTACGAACAGAACTTACGAGGAGCAGACGACATGGCGGAGGTCGATCACGTCGAAGATCGTTTACGACGATGTTTTCGGCGACCCCACCAAGGCCAGCGTTGACCCGCGAAAACAGGCCCCGGCAACCGACCGGTACGCTGCAGGCGTGACCCCCGAAGCGGCCGCCTCCCAGTTCGTTCGCGCTGTTATCGGCGCCATCTACCTCCATGCTGGCCGTCCGGCTGCCAAGCGTTTCTTCGAGCAGCACTTCCTTTCTCGTCACCTCAACATCTCTGATCTGTTCAACTTCCGCGAGCCGGCTCGTGATCTTTCCCGCCTATGTGCCCGTGAGAACTTTGAGCCCCCAGTCGCCAAGATCCTCAGTGAAACCGGTCGCCTGAGTCGGCACCCAGTCTTCGTCGTTGGCATCTACTCCGGCCAGGATAAGCTGGGCGAGGGTGCGGGTTCTAGTTTGCTTGAAGCCCGGTCCCGGGCGGCCGTTGCTGCCCTCAAGGCCTGGTACCTGTACAGCCCGCTGGAAGTGCGTCTGCCCAACTCGATGGAAGAAGAGGGAGCCGCCCCCTGGAAGCCCGTTCACGTGGATCTGGGGGAGGTGATTGTGTAAAGAGGGGAGGGGTTCATGAGAGCAGTGTTTGGAAACGGCGTCACATTTTGATATAGACCTTGTCAAGGTGGCAATTGACGGCAAGCAACATTTACATATTATTCCTACCAATTTCGCAATTTTCGCAAGGTTCTGTACAATACGGGAATTTCTACTTCATCTGATGTTTTCTATCATGTTGTGTTCTTTTATTTTTCATTCTTGTTATAAAGCTCGTCCCTTTTTCTTTATACCAATAGAGATTCGCAATGGGAAGGGGGGGGGGGAGGTGTGGAATGTACCAAAGACGAAAAATTGTTTGGGAGATCCAGGTGGCTGAATCTACATGTACTCAATAAATCCAATGGATTCTATATGTTCACTTTTCGGTCTTTATACTCCCCATAAAGTCTGCCTCAACTGACGAGAATATCTTAAACTCAAATTGATGGAGATGGAGGTGCCTGTCCATCCAGTTCCACATACAATCCCACAGCTCTACTCAAGATTGATCTCACCTTTCCGTCGAGTCCCCAGCTAGCGTTCTTCTCCCGCCGAGGTATCCAGATATCGACCATACTCCTCCCACAACTCCTCAACCCCAGCCCCAAACAACCCCCGCCAGAACCCTTCCCCTCGCTTTTGTGACTCTTCCCCCTTCCCCTTCCCCTCTCCGTCCCCGTCGTCATCCTCACCCACATACCCAACCCTCAACAACCGATCATTCACCAACCCCACCGCCCCCCTCCCGACGCGGACATCCTCCAACCAGGCCAAGAAATACGCCGTATGCTGGTACCCCTGATCCCACTTCTCGGGACGCTCCGCCGCCGACCGCGGCCGCTGCCAGTGCGGCGGCGCCAGCCCGGCCTTGAGGCGCACGAAGTCGGCGATCCCCTCGATCAGGCCCCCGGGCGGGTGGGGGGTGTCGTCGTCGTCGTCGGGCGCCGTGTGCTGGTAGCAGTGGACGAGTTCGTGGGTGAGGACCCCGACGATCTCGGCGCGCGTGGTGGAGGGGGTGGATCGCTCGGTGCAGGTCGCGATGTAGGAGAGCGAGAGGTGGATCTCTTTGTGATCCCGATCGAGGTCTGTGCCTTTTGTGTAGGCGACGCCCGGGATGGGGCGGAGGTGGATGGTGATGGAGCGGGTCGGGGGGAGGGTTGGGGTGAATGTTATTTGGGTTTTTGGGGGTGATTTTGGGAAGGATGGGGATGATGGGGGGGATGGGCAGGTGTAGAGGGTTTGGAGGATGGTGGTTAATGCGGTTTCGAGGGTGGAGACTAGATTGGGGATTAGGGTGAGGAAGGTGGTGACGGAGGGGTGGCGGAGGTCGTGGATCTGGAGGAGGAGTTTGGGGGTGGGGAGTGCGGGGGTTGTGGTGGTGGAGGGGGAGGGGGAGGGTGAAGTTGAAGTTGAATTGGTGACCTGCTGCTGCTGCTGGTGTGAGGTTGAGGTGATGTTGGTGGTGTTAGGTGTGCTGCTGCTGCTGCTGGTAGTGTCTGGTTTGGTGAGGTTGGTTGGTAGTGTAGTGGCTTGGGGGGGAGGTGGTGGTGGTGGTGAGATTCGGGCCATTGTAGGAGGTGAGCTATTCAGCGTGTTGGTATAGAGGTGAGTGTGGTCGGAGCATAGAATTTAGCGGACGGTTGTGCAGGTCAGTTATATAGTTACTGTGTAAGCTAAAGATTGGCGCGTGCACGCGAATCTACCGTTCTGGTCTCTT
Source organism: Aspergillus brunneoviolaceus CBS 621.78 (assembly GCF_003184695.1). Classification (NCBI taxonomy): domain Eukaryota; kingdom Fungi; phylum Ascomycota; class Eurotiomycetes; order Eurotiales; family Aspergillaceae; genus Aspergillus; species Aspergillus brunneoviolaceus. Next base: position 78,144 of record NW_020290844.1, read on the forward strand.
AGTAGTGTTAGTTGAATCATGCATGCAGACACGCGGTAACATTAGCATGCCGCAAGGTCTTGACAGGATCCACCATCCATTGTTCCTCCGACTCGGAGTCGGTTCCACTTGGTGAACTAGACACGATGCAGCGCCTGTAGTCTATGTACCGTGCACCAGGAAGAATAATCATGCAGTCCTGCTTGTGGTTTGCCCGGCCATGGCATGGCAGGCTCAGCTGGTCCAAGTGTCTGTTCGTCGGCCACCAAAGAATGGCCCGATCCACCCCCGGCGCGTCGATCCGGTGGAGTTGCTGCAGTTTAATCGATCAAGAACTCATGGTATTCAGTAGTTGGGAAGGTGGTCGGGACACACAATACTCGAACTTGGAGAAAACTGTGATGCGACTCACTTTGCAGGTGTAATATTTCTCTCTTGGATACATCCAGCTGGTGTCGTGGTTTCGGAGTGTAGGAAAAACTTTTGGGGATGCGAGAGTATATACGTACGGAGTAGTACTAGTGGAGCAGAGTTGCGTTCGTGTTTATATCTTCCCCCGCCCCTTTTCGTCGTGCAAGACCTCATCAGGCTTTGACTCATACCATGCATTGCTACACAAAGACCATTAATGATTACTCTTATTCTACAGAGTACCAAAACTTAGATGGTTGACTCAATGAGCGACTACCTGCACCCTCCGTGGACTTGCGTGGCTGACAGTGCCGTCTCTCCCCCCTTCGTTTCGAGTCCGCAAGGGAGGCACTACCACAAGGGCCAGGGAAAACAGGGAGCTGATACTATCAAAAAGGATCACCCTTTGATAAAGTACAAGCCTCCAAAAACATCATCTTGGGTTGGGCAGCTTCATGCTGTAATAGACATCGACTACTACCCAAGCGACTGTACGTATCTACCTAATTATATGTACAGTAAGTTGAGTTAGCTGCCATAACAACTCGGCTTGCCCAAAGCGGAGCAACCATGGCTCCGGCGGCGTTGCGGGTAAACAAAGCCAACTGAAAAAAAAAGATTCAGGGACAATAACAACAACAAATCATCATTACAACCACCACTTTCTCTCGTCTTCCGCACCCCCCCCCCCCCCCCACTTCCCACCTCCTGGCCTCAACTAGAAATAATCCCCTCCTCTCTACCTGTCACACTTGAAGTGCTGATATCCCTTCACATACCAATCTCCTTGTCAGGGCTCAATCGATCCGTCCCTCTCCCCCCGAAGTGGAGTTGAATCCATAAGCGCTTATCGCCGCGGTTGGTCGCTTATCGGCCTAGACTCAGGCTCCTTCCCCTCGATAGTTACGACTTCCTTCCCATCTTCAATCAACCACCACCACCTCCACCACCACCACCGCATCTCTCCCGACCGACCCTCATCCGCTCCTTCTCTCCTCACCAACGAACTCGTCGCCGCGACTGCCTTTACACGATTCAATTATTCGCGCACCTGCCACACGAAGCACACTGTTCACAGGTATGAATGACCTCGACTTCGCGCGCCCCCCCTCCCCCCCGGATTCCTCTCCTCTTCAACTCTCCCAACCTCTCTCAACTCTATACACACACGTTCGTCAAGCGTCTCTGCGAGCGTTCTCAGCTTCTCGTTCCCCCTGCGCTCTCCCTGCTTTCTTGCTGTTCTTTGCCCTGCTTTTGGAAAAACCCAATAAACACTCAAAAACACCTTTTGGATTGCTGTTTTCGTACGTTGTTAACCACCATGGATGATAGACGCTGGAAAGCGGTGGTCACCGCTGCGGTCCTCACCTTAATATACCACACCGGCGGACTTCTGTCATTCTTTGGCAGATTTGTGCTCGAACTCCTTTGGATCCTTCGTACATCCGCGGTCCCCTTCTGCGTTTTCTTTACTGTTGTCACTCTGTCTGGGGACGAAGTTCACCGTCTCCTTACTATTTTGTATACCATCATGGAGGCCAAAGCCTTAGAGCTGGTGGAGATTGCCAAAAACAACTACCTATCCCTGGAGGCGAAGATCGGTGCTTTGGTGGCCTACAAATCGGAGATCAAACAGAGGAATGTCCCTGAAGCGGCGGTGCCGCCATCATTCGAGGCGGCGCGGATCTTCATAAGCTCACCACATGGCAACATCATCACGCCTGCATTTAATATGCTCAGCCACCTGACCAGGCGCTTGTCCATTCAGCGACAACCGCATTTGATCGCAAATTACAGTCGCAACCTCCAACCACTACTCCTTGAACGTTTAGGCGATAACAGAGAACGTGTGCGAGCACAGGCCGCTCAAGCATTCACCGAGCTCTGGCCAGCTGCGAGCGCCGAAGTAGAACACCATGTTCTCGATACCGCCCTGGTCGGAAGAAACCCCAGGGCAAGGGAAATGGCTTTGATCTGGCTTTCCAATGTAAGTGGTCCTCCTTCTTCGATATCTGGCGGGGGTCTGACGGCCTCCTTCTTGTTGTAGATGTCTAGAACGCATGGCCTGCGATTCCGTCAGTATGTGGCGAGGCTTGTCAACTGTCTCGAAGATGCGGACCCGGCCGTACGAGACGCAGCGAAGTTGACTGTAGTTGAGTTGTTTGGGTACGCTTCCATCCATCTGATCTCAAGCTAGTCTGGAGACTAATGAACCCATAGCGCAGCATCTGGTGCGTCGGCACGCGCAAAAGCGGATCTCATGAATCAGCTTAGCATCCGCAGTGTACGAAGGACAATTGTCAACGCGATCGTCGCTCAGATTGGTCTCGATCACGCCGATCTTGAACCCAATAGAGGACCCATGCATCGAGCAGACCGAGCCACGCAACGTCCTCATTCTAGCTTAGAGGCTCATCCACGCCCTTTGTCGCGCGCAGATGGAAACAAACGTCCAATTTCCAGAGCAGAAGCTCTTCAGTCACGTCCCACCTCGCGGGCTGATGGACTTAGTGGACCAGAATCCTCCTCTCAACGTTCTGCGTCGAGAGTCGATGGACCTAAACGTCCTGTATCCAGGGCAGACCCTCTTCCGCAGCACTCTTCCGAAGGTGAGTTTGCTTCTATCCCGCATCAATAATGGAAGCTAATGTTCCTGTCCAGCAACCCCATTGACGCCCAACGATAGTGATAGCGTGGAGCCACTAAATGTTTCCTCCTCGCGTGAGATTGAAGACATCATCCGCGCCATGGTTCCTCACTTCGAAGGACGTGAGTCGGAAGAAAATTGGGCAAAGCGTGAGAAGAACGTCATGCTGCTACGCCGACTGGTCCGTGGCAATGCGCCTGTCGCCCACTCAAATACTTTGATCACGGCTTTGAAGTCCATTCTAGACGGTATTTTCAAGGTCGTCAATTCCCTTCGTACGACTATGGCAACGAATGGCTGCCTATTCATTCAGGACATGGCCATTTATTGCGGACCCAAGATAGATCCCATGATGGAGATCATCATGCAAAATCTCATCAAGCTGTGCGCTGGAATGAAGAAGATTACAGCACAGAACGGAAAGATGACAGTGGAGACTGTCATTCAGCATGTTTCCTACACTCCTCGTATTCTGCAACACGTCTTTGGTGCTTCGCAGGATAAGAATACCCAGTTGCGACTTTTCTCAGCGGACTGGTTCAAAATCATCCTCAACAAACAAGCGGCTCATAAGGCCTCTATTGAGCATGGAGGCGGGCTGGAGCTACTCGAGAAGGCCTTCAAGAAGGGACTCGCAGACGCCAACCCGGCTGTCAGACAGGCGATGCGCGGCACATTCTGGGCCTTCTTTGGCATGTGGCCTAACCAGGGGAACGAGTATGTTTACCACTCTTTTTCTCATCATTTTTACTTCAACTAACGCGGCACAGGATCCTCTCCAATCTTGACTCTAAGTCTCGGACCCAGCTCGAAAAGGACCCTGGAAACCCGAATACTTCATCCAAGTCCGATAACACATCTCGTAAGGGCGTCGCAACCGGCACTTCCTCCATCAAAAGTCGCTCGGCCCTACAGGAAGCTATTGCGGCGCATAAGAAGGCGCATCTGGCACCCAAGCCCATCCAGCAACAGCGTCCAGAATCAGCACAGTCCGTACTCTCCGACACAAACGTGTCCGACCTGCAGCGTGGCCAGCCTGCGGTGCGGTCGGTGCCCGTCGGTTCTTCTATTTCTTCCCTTTCGTCGGCGCCGATGCGTCCTGCGAGCAAGGCTCGTAGACCTGAACTGAGCCGCCCAGGGACCGCAGAGCCACATTCAGTAGGATCCAATGCTTCCGAAGTGAGCTCGGATGCTCAGCACACGGTTCCCGCGGCCAGCACAGCGAAGGCCAAGGCTAAGAAACTTGACATTGCCAAGACTCGGACTGCGGAACGTCGTGTGAACAGTGGTCTACAGGAGAACATGGGTGGTCAATCCTCTGGGGGTCTTCAGGTACCTATTGTTCCCAATGAACATGATAGCCCTGCCGAAGCCCAGTCGGAGAGTCCCCTTGTTACTGTGGTACCCATGCTAACTGCTTCTGAAGACTCCGTCCAGGAGGGTTTCCCCCGCCCAGTCGAGTCTCCGAGCGCTCCAGCTAAGGAACACATCGCCGGCGGCCCGAAGCCTCATGGAGCTCAAGGACAAATATTTGAACACCCCAGCGAGTCCTTCCCCGATTTCCCCGTCTCGGATCCCCATTCGCACCACCAAGACCATGCAGAAGGACCTCATTCAGATTATCGATTTGACACAGAAGGAAAACCAGACAGGCGACTCGAAACAGAAAGATCCCAACCAGACTATCGACTCGAAACAGAAGGCAAACCAGACAGGCGACTCGAAACAGAAAGATCCCAACCAGACTATCGACTCGAAACAGAAGGCAAACCAGACAGGCTATTCGGAACAGAAAGACTCCAATCAGACTATCGACTCGGAGAAGAACGGACTCAGCACGAAAACCATGAAACCGAAGAAAAGAAGGTATCCGGTGAACCTGGCAGACAGGCCTCACTGGGTGAGAACCTTTCCTCGCCCATAAAAGGAAGGGAAGTGCAGATTTACGAAGACCCTATCATTACCTCCGAAAAAGAAGAGGAGCATATCCATACCCACCAACATGTATCCAATAAAGGAGACGACGAGCCCATTCTTAACCCCATTGTTACGCCTCAACATGTATCCAATAACAGCGCTTTGGCAGAACTATCTATAAATGAATCAGTTCATCGTGATAGTAAGCCAGCTGTGCCAACCATGCCTACGTATCGTGGACGCCAATCGATCGGGGCGACAGAGTCGACAGCTAGCTCTGAATATCCTCGCCGGAAGAATGACCAGATCGCCGACCGCAAAAGAAGTATCAGCCCCCGATCGAAAGACCCAGTCAAAGCACGAGAAATGCTCGAGAAGGGCATTCAGAAGATTCGGTCCAAGAATATGGACATCCTGGGGTACCGGAAGTTGCAAGGCCTTATCGAATATCACGACTCTATCTTTATCCATGAAGGAAAGTATGACGAGATGCTGCTGGTTCTGCTCGAAGAATTGGAGAGTCCTCCGGATGAGAAGCGACAACGCCTCGGTCGCCCGCTGGACTTGAAAACGCAAGTGCTTCTGACGATTCGCTTCATGCTTGCACACAACAAGCACTTCAGTTCTCCTTATTACCCCAGGGCTATCACAGCTCTTATCGTTGCTAGGAATTATTACGACTCTTCAAGCCACATCATCAACGGATTGAATGAGACGGCCGAAGAGATTCTTGTACAGTGTGAGCCTGAAGGTGTTATCGACGCCGTAACCGACCTAGTATCTACCGAAGATCCGGAAACAGGCGATCGGGCGGTCACTATGGGCTTCTCTGTTATGACGGGAATCTTGAAGGGGATGAACAGCAATGCAATTCGTCTTTCCGGTCGCCTGCTGGAGAAAGTTGGGACACTAGCTGGCAAGAGTCTGACAGCTCGACAGCCGGATGTCAGACGTCAAGCAACACAGCTATGCGTACAACTGCACACGATGGCCGATAACGATGATCACTTCTGGCAGGTTGTTGGACGGCCTCGCGAGAACTCACGCAACCTGCTGACATACTACATTGCGAGGAAGTGATTTTTTGCTTTCAGAAAGATGAAGAGCCAGTATCATTATTTTCGAGTTATTGTTTCTTTAGTCCTGTATTCCAATTGATACCACCGTGTTTATGTTGAGCGCCTCAAAGGCACAAAACTTGCTGTATTATTAGATAATTCCATCCTGAATGTAATCGAGACCCACTGTTCTCCTGTGCATTGAGCCGAGCGCCACGAGACAAAATCGTGTGTCGTGCCTGACGATAGCAGTACACAATTACTCGTGCAATCGTAGGGCAGTAAGAAGTTCACACGTGCGGGATGCATCCTCAAATCCTCTACGTCTACTCCGTGGTAGCAACGGCCAGCCTAACGATTTTGCTACGAGCCTGCCTGCCAGGTAGATTCGACTGAAGAAGAGCCCGGCCTCACTCCACCACATTACCCTCCCCTCAGTAGGAGTACTGGCTCCAACAAGTGGTCGATTGCCCTCCCTCGCTCTTTGTACCTCCCCTTGTTTTCGAGCCCTGCGGGCGCAGCTCAGGAAAGGCACTACGCCTGGAATAATAGTAGGCGATAGGCGACAGATGCGTTCTCAAAGCTCCAGGGGTAGAGATCGTGATGAGGAGACTGAGGAGGGGTGGAATGGTGAGAGGACGAGAAGAGATGCTATCAACCTGGTGTCCGGGAAATTTAGGGTCTGCAAAGCCGTTGACAGCAGCTGATCTGCCTTGCGCATTGTGGTCAGCAACACGAGGTCCCTTCGAGCAATGAGGGCGAGGAGTGGGAGGGAATGAGAATGGTCGAGTCGATAGTGGCGGAGGAGCGACGGTCAGGTCTCTCTGAGCATCCAAGCTATGACAAAGTCACCAAGGCTCTGCTGGAGATGAGAGGACGGTGTGGTATTGGAAAAGGAAGCATACGGACAGAAGGGCAGTAGATAAAAGCTACGAGCACAAGAGAGCAGGAGGGAAAGACAGAAGAGTCTTAGTACGTACAGACGGAGATATAGGAAATACCACACCCTCCTTAGATACTCACCATACATGTGCCCGAGATTCACTGCCGATTTGATGGATGTAGTTTCGATATCAATCAGTATAGACTATCTGATCATTCACCGGGTTCGTTCCCGAGACAAGGTAAAGCCGCGTGGGTCAGGGCTTATTTTTGGATATTTACAGGCAATCCCGAAGTCTGGGACGGAGTGGGGGGGGGGGAGATTTGAGACCGACTCGAGCAGGTCTGATTCATGAGTTCAAAGTTACTGGAAGCGGGAGTGGCTGAGTATGGAAGTACCTTACGAAGTTACGACTTCCAATTTCACACGACTAGGATCTCGGTACCTGGAATGGGAATGAGACAATCCCGTCTATAAATATTTATAGATAGATCACCATCCAATGGCTGCTGGTTGGTTGGGTGGGTTCGTTGGTGGTCTTGTTAGCCTCAGGTGTCGAATATCTACATGTCCACTGCGCAGCCTGTGTACAGTCCGTGTACGGAGTACAGTATTTATTGTTGTAGCAGCATGGTCTCGTATCCTGAGACGACACAGGGAGGCCTGCAAAACTGACCAAATCTGTAGACTATTCACTACTTAACACTTGTAGTCTACTACCCTTACTCATTCACCTTAATCAAGATGTATATTGACAAGCTAACCGTTCAGTCAGTAGAATGTAGGTCAGTGGGCTAATTGGGAAAATCTGGGGACATGGGCATGAGTTGTCTATCTGAAACGGGTGGTGTGTTTCAATCGCGGCCTCAAACTCTCTTTCTCCCTCTCTCTGTCTCTCTCTCTGTCTCTCTCTCTCTCTCTCTCTCTCTCTCTCTCTCTCCCACTCCCCGTACCTGTACTTACTCGTACTCAACTCACTCCCTCCCTTCCTCTCTCACACACTCTCTCGCCTTCTCTTGTTTTCCTCCTTGATCTAACCTCTTCTCACAATTACTAGCACATCCGCTGCTTATTCTCCCTCGACGCTCTTCTCTTCAACTTGATCCCCTCCTCCCTGTTTCGTCCTGACGCATTGGAACATCCGGGTGGTTGTTAAGGCTGCCCCGGATATTCAGCTCTGCGGCCCCCCCC
>NW_020290845.1:0-84281 GCF_003184695.1 Aspergillus brunneoviolaceus CBS 621.78
GGGGGGGGGGGGATGACTGCTTAGTCAAGTTTCAACACCTCAGGCATTGCCTGGCACTGGCACTCAGGCATGCATGATTCCCTCTTTGGGAAGTAAGTAGTAGCATCGTGGACCCGACCATGGACCCGTGACTGAGTGCTCCCTCCTTGTGTCGACATCTTCTCTACCTTCTCTAACTTATCGTTTAATCTACTACTGGGCACCGCCTCGAGTACAATGGCTTAATGTGCCTCAAGTTTAGCCAACCAGGAACAAATCGGACCAGCCACAACCCCTCCTCATCTCGCGTGCTATTTCGAGACCACGCACTTGTTATCGCCACCGCAGTCAACATGCATTAGTCGACATGGCAGGAGCACCGGCGCTGGCTCCGTCACTCTTAGCCTCCGGCTACATGACTAGCATTTCAAGCTATCAGGCGAGACACCCCTGGCGGCCCGTTGTCTAGAAACCTGCAGGGGTGGTTCACGCTCAGCCCCATCGTCACTGAACAGCCACACAACCTTGGGGAGGATGAGGGGGTGCTCCGGGTGCCAGAATTCGCTGAATCTGGATTCAACGAATATATAAGCTCGTCATTGTGTTGTGTCGTGGGTCGGTATTTCAACTCTCACCAGCGCTAACAGCAACACCAAACAGCAATTCCCCACTAGAGATGTCTCGGTATCCAGCAACGTCGGATCATCTTTCCGATATCCTGGATCTTCATCCCGATACAGAGAGACGGTGTGCGGGGTATGCGCCCTCACAAGGTCGACGCTGTCACAACCCCATAAATGCCGCAAACCGAACTTCGGCCGTGCATCTACTTGATGAAGGCAGTCGAAGAATGAAAAGGGGCGAAGACCTCAGCGACCTCCTGATAGATCTGGCGTCGCTTGTTCTCTGTCGTCATGTTCATCAGAAAGGTCAGCGGAGTCAGGTCCCTGGGCTTGTCAAGAAGTGGCAGGGTCGAATCCTGGGTGTCACTGAGAATCTAGATAACGTGGAAACTATTTATGGTGGACGGGAGGTGAAGCATGTGGACATTCGCGGAGAGACAAATGAACTGGAGACATCGAGGAGAGTGGAAAGATTCTCATTGTCTTCAAGACTTCAGCCTAGCTGGCATGGGAACCTGCTTCTCCAAGTTGATGTGGAGGCTTCAAGATCCAGCAAGCTCGAGGTCGATCGGCGGGCTCGGCCGTCTGGCTCAAATCAGGGTAATACTCGTAGGGCAAGGGTGTCATCGGCCGGAGTGTCTGGCGCTATCACCACAACCTCTTCACAGCATGCAGCGTCAATCACTGAACAGCCTAGGTCATTCACTGCTCCTGCACCGACCCTTCGTGCTTCTACTCCATCCTCACCTTCAAGCTCTTCCCCATCAAGGCCTTCAAGGCCATCACCTCTGACTCTTTCAACTTCGAATTCTTCACCTACTACTTCCGCCCCGATGGTCAATCCTCGTGCTACTATCGCTCCAGCTTCTAGCTCTCGCGCTCCAGTGACTACATCGATGTCAACTTCTACCTCGACTTCCACGTCCACTTCAACTTCCATCGCCTCGCCTACAAGCGCCAGATCAAGTCCAAGTTGTGCCACCACCTCTATCTCTGCGGCTTCTTCTCGCGTGCCAGTTCGTTCACGCTCGGACACCACCTCCACTACCACTACTGTCACCATCACAGGCGTTACCTTGAGCAGGACTATCACACCATCGAACTCCAGCTCCGCAAGTACTGCTGCCCCCACAACCTCCGCCTCGTCTCCAAGAGATCCTGTGAACAATGTTGAGCCAGAGGCCTCAGCTTCAGATCCTACAAGTGCTGCTGCGCGTCCCAGAGCAGCCTCGATTACTGCTTCTTCAACCTCAGTTCCTACTGCTTTAGCCTCTACAACGACCGCTAGGATGACTTCTGAAGCCTCTTCTACGTCTGATCCTACATATGCCCCCACAGCTACTCCTACAGACACAATCCAAACAGCAAACCCAACCGCAAACGCCACTCCCGAACCAACCACAACCACATCTCAACCTGAAACCTCATCTTCTGCCGTCGCCTTACAACCTCCCCACTCTTCCTCCTCAACATTCTCATCAACACCAACCGTCTTATCCCCTCCTCCATTCGTTCCAAACACCCCTTACACTCCGACCCGCCAACCCATCACAGGTGACTGCTCCATCTGCTACGAGCCCCTCCTTCCCGACTCTCCTTTCACGACCCCCCGTCAGGCAGCTCGAGACCTCTCTATCGTCTACTGCAAGCAGCAGTGTGGCACGAACTTCCACTTCAGCTGCCTGTTCACATGGAAGAAGTCGGCGTCGCAGATGAACCGGGAGCCGACTTGTCCTATGTGTCGCGCCGCCTGGCCCTGATCCTCTCCCACCAAACAGTACTTGGGTAAATGCAATATTCGGTTTTTTTTATGAATTTGACTGGATTTCACGATTGCGGAGTATGGTCTAGGGTGTTTACCTGGTATTTGGTCTTGAATGAAGGGTTTATTGGCCATTAATTGTTATTATGGTTATTATTACAAGCACGAATGAATGAACTAATGCCTGTTGAATACTTCTTTCCAGCGGTGGGTACAAGTATAGAATCCATTCCGTAAGCTCTATCTATTGCAATTCGCCTAATTTGCATACCCTGTGACCAGCTCAGCTTAATTTGAGCCTCAGGCAGTTATTACTTTGGAAGAGATAGGCCCAGTATCAGTCGTACACTTACATAGATCTGAGATAAAAAGCCTAGTTCTACAAGAGAACACGTTCTTAAAAGCTTGTTAGAAAAGAAAAAAGAAAAAAACTCTAACATTCTGAAAATACAATGTAATATAATAGCTAACACAGCTAGACAAAATCCCAATCTCTCGAAAAGCGGAATAATCAAAACTTCAAAACTTTAGAAGGAAACGTCACCAATCATCGGTGTCAAAGGTGCGTGCGTGTATCCAACATCACCATCACACACATACTTACTCATCAACCCTAGGCCCCAGCCAGGTAGCCCCGCCCCAGTGGAGTAGAGCAGTGGGTTGGGCTCAATTCTTCGACAGCAAAGACCTTGTAAAGAACTTCCCGTTCCAGTAATCCTGCGAGTAACTCCCATCTGCCTTCGCGGGGAAAGCGGCAGCGGGCTTCCTCTGGTCCACATCCATCGGGTACCCGGCCAGCGCGGAGGGGCTGATCGTCTCCCCGGGAGGGGGGCTATACGGGGCCCGTTCGAGATTGGTGGTCTGCACGACGGGGGGAGTGACAGGGGGGTAGACGGGGCCTGGCTCTAGCCCCGTGCTGTTCTGGGACGCCGCTGCGGAGTGCTCCTGCTCCTGCAGCCTCTGGAGCTGCTGCTGCTGCATATTCTGGAACTCTTGCTCTTGCAGCTGGTGCATGATTGCGTGATGCTGCTGCTGCTGCTGGATCGATTCCTGGACGCGCCAGTGATGCGCCGTGGTGGCGGCTGACTCCGGCTGCGCCCATCGCGGCTGCTGTTGCTGCTGCTGGTGGTTGCTGTTGTAGATGCGGCGAACGCGCATGGGGCTGTTGTTGCGTCGGGCTTGGTACGCTCTGCCGCCACCCCCTCCGCGACGGGCGGGCCGGCGCCGCTCGTGGCGGGCGACGTGGTTGTTGTTCTCGCGGTAGCCGGTGAAGGATGGCCCCGTGAAGGTTTGGGGGGGCTGTTGGGGCCGGAAACCCGCGGCCTGGGGCTGGGCCTGGGGCTGTGCCTGGGGTTGGGGAGGGAAGCTCCCGTACAGAGGTTGTGGGTATCGAGGTGCTGTTGGGGTGATGGGGTGGTAGGTGGGCGGCAGCAGGCCAGGGTTTGGGGCCTGGCCGTGCATCACCATCCCCGGGGCGGGTGGGAAGTAGGGCGTGAAGCCTGTCTGAGGAAAATCTTCGAGCCGGGCGGTGATTTTGAGTGAAGGCACTCCTCCAGGGTTCTCGAATGTGGGTTGGATGGTGATTCCGCTGCTGGGATGCTGGTAGCCAGGCTGAGGATTACCGTTCCAGTCCGGGGTGAGCCCCGTCATCGTCCCTTGGGGTCTGTTGTAGAAGGCCCGGGGTGCCGTGGGAATGCTCTGTCCCTGCGGACTAGCCGGCACTGGGGTAGGAGCTGGGGCGGTGATACCAGAGCTGGAGCCGGGGCCAGTCACAGCAGGGTAGAGCCGGCTCTCCTTGGGAGGGATGAAGCCGGTCCCTGCGAATCCATCCGATGCGAAAAAGTCAACCGGAGAGGCCGCCTTCTGGCGCGAAAGGTCTTCCCCGAAGCCCGGCGACGGAGTCACAGTAGGGACCCGATCCATAGCAGGTGCTCCCAGATTGGCCTGGTCCAGGGCTGGTAGCTTTCTTTTCACAAAATCTCGCCCAACATTGGATTGATTCAACGCCTCGAGCTTGTCATCGGCGAGCCGCTCGTTCTCGCCCCGGAAGACAGATTCGAAGAGGGCTTCAGTCGACGACTTCGTCTGGCTGAAGAAGCCTGGGTAGCTCGAGTTACTGGAACCACTGGTAGTAGGTCTGGAACTGTCGAGCAGGAGCGGCGGCTGGGCCAGCAGCGACTCGTCCGACAGCTGCGATATGACAATGCAATCGTCCTCGTCATCCTCGTCCATGGTGCTGCTACTCTCGCTGCTGCTGTAGCAGTCGAAGCCCGGCTCGACATCGGGGTGGTATCCGTCGTCGCTGTCTTCGCTAAGAGACGTGCGCGCCGAGTGGAAACTTCGGAAAGAGCCCGACTGGGTGGATCTCTGGCTGCTTGCTGGCTTTGAGGATGCGGTCTCCGCGAGACTGATCGCTTCCACGGATGGAACGCCGGTGGAGAGACCGGAGGAGTTGGCAGCCGAAGCGCGCGCCACGTACTCATCCACATACTCCTTGAGAAGCGGGATAGCCTGCACTTGGGGGTGAATGGCGCAGGAGCCAGAGGGTCGCTGATCAGCAGCGCCAGCCTCAACGCACTCCGCACACATCCCCCAGAGGTCTCCCTTCACGGGATCGTATGAGTTCTGGAATTCGTGGCCGGTGCAATCGCCAGCGCGCAAGCCATTGACCATCTCCTGGCAGATGTCAATGCTGCAGCATGCGATGTGCTTGCAGACCTGGTAGTGGGAATACTTGTGGAAACACATGGTGACTAGCACTGACTGTTGTGTCGACACAAGATGATTTTGAGAGCGTTGTGTGTTGTATAGGTCGAAGCTGTGAGGTTGGATCGAAGCTGTGAGGTTAGATCGTCACAAATGCGCAAAGATGTCAGATTTCACTTTCCAGCAATTTCCAACAGACTTGGGAGTTGTAGAAAAATGAACATCACGGCTTCACAGCGAGCATACGCCCGTTATTTATATCGCATGAGTTGTGGTGGAAAGTCGCAGCAGGAAGACAATGCGATTCTCTCTTTCACAGAGCATCTTTTTGTCAAAGAAAGGCATTCTGAAGATCCCCATCAACCACCTAGGCCTCCCTTCTTTATGCGCTCTCCAAGGAGGGAACAAGGAAGGGGGGGATTGAGGTTCACAATGGGGTGGGTGTATGTGAAAGGGGAAGCATAAAGAAAAAAAAAATGTCCCTCCTCAAGCCCGCCCGCCCCGTCCGTCACTCCTCATCCATTGACAGGTCGATCAGGTATCGCACTCCAGAGTCCAGCAGCCACCAGGAAGCCAGCTCATGAAAGAACCGCCAGACGGGATTCCTCAAAGGCATTTTCTCCTGCAGCGACGTTCCGTCCGCCTTGGTGATCCACAGCACACACTCACTGGCGAAGACCACCTCCTTGGCTTCGTCCCAGAACCGCAGCAGCAGCCGGCCCTCGACCTCCCCGCCGTGAGGGGAGCAGATCTCGAACTCGACGCTGGTCGGGCGACGCTCGGCCACGCGGTAGATGCCGCAGACGATGTCACCGCGCTGGAAGTCCAGGCGGCGGATGCGGGACGGCTTGAAGGTTGCGCGGGATCCCGAGCCGCTGAGGATCCAGAGCATATAGGCTTGGGGGAAGTAGGCGAAGGCAGACATGTTGCGGCGGAGGAGGATGTTAAGGAGGTCGGAGGGTTGGAGGGTCGTGGGGAGAAGCTGGCGCGGAACGCGACGAGTGACCTTCTCGTACAGACAGTCGTGATTAGACTTGAAGATGTCGGACGGGATCGTGGTCATAGAGTTGAGGGTCGAAGGAGAGTTCGAAAGGTTAGACAGCTTGCCTCGAAAGTGCTCATGCTCCAGGCCATTTCTGAGAGATCGATGGAGCAGGTACAAGTAGGCGAATGTGCTTGTCGACACAGCGAGAATCCAGGTTGTGAGCGACATTTTGACCATGCTTCCACTCCACTGCTCAGAGTTGAGCTGAGGCTCAAGCTCATATTTAAATGGTTTGGTTCAAGGGTGGGGATTCTGATAATAAGGCTGAGCTGGGCTGAGGGAATGCAGTGGGAGAGAATGGGCCCCAAGCGAGTACGAGTTCCAGATTTGGTGCTGGCACGAATCAATCTGGCACCGCATGCAGAGTTGAGTTTCATCTGATTCATCATCGGCCTGTCCGATTTTCCATGTAGCTGCTGCTTAGACTTTCATCCCGCCGTCGCAGTCCAAACAGTGCCTTACGAGGTGAAAGAAGTGGCTAGTTACTTGCGGCTCCTTCTACAGATATTGTGGCTATACTCCAGACACAGCCGATTTCACAGCCTATTTCCCCCTTTGCGTTTGATCACGTTTCATCCATTAGTTAGATCATATATCTCCTTGACACGTACTCCGTATACTTTAGATCATTCTCCTGCCCACATAAAATAGAAGAAGAAAAGTCGCTTGCACGTCATCGCCCATCTAATCACTCCTCCATTCAACCCTCCCCTCCATGAATCCATCACTCGACGACACAGCCTCCCCTATCCCCTGACTAACCACCAACACAACAAAGCGGGTATCCTTGGTGGATAACTCAAAAGCAAGCAGTAATAGAAATTAGAGAAATAATATAGTAGAAAGAACGGCCTTGGAAGAAAGGTACTGTTGTCACGGTCCTCCATCGCTTAGACCCATTGGTGACGCCACGGTCGGATCGAGGAGGCTTCACGCGACATCGTAGGATTGCTTCTCTGCTTTCCGTTTCATCCATCGGCGGTAGATTAACAGAGCGATGATTCCGACGGCGACAATGAAGACGATACAGAAGACCAGAACCACACCGGGGTTTCTGCTGGCCCAATTGCTTCGCTTGATGAGCTGGTGGTGTCGTTGTGCAGCGGTGGACACGAGGGCGTCGATGGCAGCCATTGTCTGTCAGGGTTAGCACTCGGTTGATGTTCGTGTATACCTTTGAGGCAGATACTCACGTCGTACGGGGAAATAGGAACGGGGATCACGACAGACAGACGATACAGACCGCAGCTCTCCAACAGATCACCACAGCACGGCAGGGCAGGAGCAGGTGAGAATTCGCGAAGGGATGGAGAGCGACAAGAAAAGAACCTAGGAAGTCTGACCCGTTGGCAGACTTGACTTGCGCACCATCGGGAGCAGCGGAAAGAAAGTCATGACTCCAAGATCGCAATGACGTGGTGGAGAGCACATGCATGCAACGTTGGACGGGTTTGGCGTCTGGCAGCCGGGGATAACCCACGAAGCTTATTTTGGGTCTGACAGGAGCAGGGAGGGGAGGTGTAAGGGTCATATACTCCCCCGATCCGGGTAGTAGTAATGGATGAGGAGGTATCATTCGATCGAATGGGCACGGCAGCCTGTAGTGTCAAAAATCCTCGCGTGCGTGACGAGTGTAGCCCCGGCTGTCGCTCCTGCTGTCTCGGTGAGATGTCTCACTCTTGAGAGCTGTAGATTTGCATTGTATCATATTGGAGATGTGTTGAGACACCTTAGAATGAGTTCAAGAGACGATTCCCGAGTGCTGACATCAAGCGATGTGGAGAGTATGGAAGATCCGCTCATCCCGTTGGCGTCACCACTCCTGCATTTCCGTGGTTCCATTCCCTGTCCCGTTGTGCTTCCGATTCGTGCCCATCTGTGGTGAAGAGTGAACGATGAAGACGTTAATCTGGTGATTGGATGGGGTTGGTTGAGCATACTAGCTACTAGGTAGAGAGGGGGTGTGTCATCCACTCCACGGTCGCATTTCGATCAGTCAACATCCTAGTATGCGCAAGTCAGCAGACCATGAGATGCGTTGACCAACAATTTCATCTGAGCTCTCAGCCTTGAGATCGTCTTTGAGTAGAGGCATTGGCTTTAATATAGATGAAATCCAAAACTCGACACCAATAAACACAATTGCACAAGAAGAAAGGACTAAGCAACTACGGGAGACCGACCGACCGACCGACCGACCGACCGACCATAAACCCACCCCCACCCAACCTACAACCCCGCAACAGCAGCCGGCAACCCCTCCATCCCCTCCAGAAACGCATCAAACTCGCCCTTCACCATCTCCATATCCTCATCCACATCATCCGTCCACCGATGCACGTAGACCGTCCGCATGCCCACCTTCTGCGCGCCCCTCAAATCATACGCATGCGCCGCGACCAACACCACCTCCTCAGGCCGCAGCTGCACCAGCTCCAGTCCCCGTCGATACGCCTCCGCCCGCGGCTTGTAGACCCCCAGCAACTGGCTGGAGAAGAGCATATCGAAGCGCAACCCGGACGAGCGCGTCAGGTCCAGCTGAAGCCGCGTGGTGCCGTTGGCGTGCACGAAGACCTCGAGGCCGAGTTCGTCGCGGAGCCGCTGGATCGCCGTCGACACCTCGGGCCACGCGGGCTGGCGGTGCCAGGCTTGGATTAAATGGGTTGTCGTGTACGGGTCTGACAATTCTTCGAGGTGGGCCTTGTATTCGGGGCTGCTGCTGCTGCTGCTGCTGCGGTCGAGAACGACACCAAGCGCCCGGCGAAGGGTCAGGTCGATGTCCTCGGGCGCTAGGTGGTCGCGCACGCGCTGCTCGTTCTCGAGGAAGTATTGCCGGCGCCAGTCGAGGGCGAGCTGCGAGGCGGCGGGCGCGGGGATGGAGGCCGGCATCGCCCGGACGACGCTGCTGTGCCAGTCGAGACAGGTGCCCATGAAGTCGAAGAAGACGGCTTTGATCTTGGTGGGTGCGGTCATGGTGGGCGGTGGCTGGGTATGCTATGTTAGTTTGCTTGGGGTGCGTTCAGTAGTTTAAAAGCTGCGTTCGAGAGAGATTTGGTATGCCCTTCGAAGCTATCATCTAAGCCTTACAAGGCACTCGGTGAGTGGATGGGAATTTGAGAGCATGACGCATTTATAATCAACAAGGGGGTTTGTTGTCGAAGTTGCCGCTAGTCTGTTAATTTAGATTATGGCAGTGCTTGATGTTGCAGACCGCTCAGACCATGGGGGAGCCAGTGATCGCCCATCGTCAGCACGCCATGGGCTGCAGGATCCTTGGACGCTGAGGGATCTCAGCCTGAGGCTCAGAGCCACATATCGTGAAGGCATTACTTCGATCAGCAGGTCACCGAACTGTTCCTTGAAGCGATTATCTTTCTTCGGCAAGAAGTTGGTTTTCATGTCACGGCAATAAGTTATACAAAGGGCAGCACAATCGTCGCAGGGAACAAGCAAGCAGGCCGGAAACAACATGGCCTCGCTTCTGTGAGCATTTCTCGGGGTATATCAACATTCAGGCACACCAAAACAAGCAATAATCATTCCCAAACATAAACCACCCCAACGTCAATCTTAGCGCACTCAGTTGTGTTGATGCACATCCGTCCGTCCGCTGTTGTGCCAGGTCGCCAGCAATGCACCACATTTTCCACAGTAGTGGTGCACATCCTTGAGCGACGACATCAGATAGGGAATGCAGCCCAAGCAGCAGCAGATGCAAGTCACTGCGGCCCATGCACTGCGGAAGGTTAGTATATACCCCTGTGCTACTTCCACCACGGCATCTTACTGTGTAGTATTGCCCGCCTCCGCTACCACTCGCGTCATCTCACGGCTGCCGCAACTTGGACAGTCCACGGGCGCTGGGCCACGTTGAAGCGCATGCAGGGGTGTCGCATTATTGTACCCGCTCGTGTGGTGTGTCTGCGTCCCCGCGTAGAAGTTCTGCGACGAGGGCTCGTGGGGCTGAGGTGGAGGAGTGATCGTTTCCATCGGGGGCTGCGCATATGCCGGAGGTGGATGGTTGATGCTCGGTTGGTTGGTCTCTTGCAAGTTCTCGTATGTGGGAACTGGAGCTGAAGCTGAAGCTGTTAGCTGGGCTGAATCCAAGAGCTAGGTGGACATACCAGGGGTGGCTTTCTCGGCCATGTTGAAGGGGATAATTGAGCTCGAACTTTGATGCTTTCACCACTGAGAACAGATTGGACTCGCTCGAGTTCGACAATAGAAAATGTGCTAGAGAGTATTATAAAAACATCGCTCGAGAACGAGCCTGCTCCCGTTGTTCTTCTGTCCATTCTTATACTCTGGTCCAACGCTGGGTGCGAGGTCCAGGCAGAGCATTTGTGGTAAGCCAACAGCAGCTTGGAATGATCTTCGCGAAACAGTGGGCGCAGTGCTGGGCTTGTTGGTCCAAGCCATCAGACGTCGTGTAAGGCATCGAGACTTGCTTCCATTGGCAGACCTATGATACCGACAAGTTCATTGGATGCAATACGAGGCTCCGCGCTGCATTGACCAGGGGAATTGACGACGGCAGCGAGATGCTTCGCTATTGGGTGCCATGCGTGTGTCAGCCTTGCGTGTATGCGTCGGATGCTAATTACAACATACGAGCAGACTTTGCCAATGATGGTCGATGTAGATCTGGACGGAGACTTCGTATCATAACTTGCGGAGTCGTCTGACATGTCGATTGCCCTTTGTTTGGGAGGAGCGGATGCTTTGCCGACATCACAATTGACAGGACAGCCCCATTCAAAGACTGTAGACCTTGGTTATTATGCGAAGGGGTTAGGTTCGTGTTGAATGATTTGAACCCCTTCTATGAAGGAACAACTCCATGGTCTGGTACAGACATACGAACCTGCCTCTTTTGCGCTTGTGGGAGTCCAGTTACCAGCATCAGGACTGATAAGCCCCTTATCCTGCTGTGCGAGAGCCCGGCACAGAAAAACAAAAAGAAGAATAAATGCTGCGTCAGCGGGGAGTCGAACCCCGATCTATTGCTTGGAAGGCAACAATGCTAACCGCTACACCACTAACGCTCTTGCTTGAAAGATAACCAAACCAGCCAGCCTAAGAGAGCAATGACGCAATCTCATATGTCACAACGTCCGCCTCGATGTTGAGCTTCTATAACAACATATTTGTGTTGAAGCCTCTTAGTCGACTCCGGTTCACCATTGAAAGAAAAAAGATATCTCATTGTGTGCCAACTGAGGCATTACGGTGTCTATGTTTAACCGTGTCAAGGCCCAAGGAGATGCCTCCTGCATTGCCAATATATATTATATTCACCCGCAGCTGATTGTCCATGATAAGCCGAGTCAACGCCACCCTGTATACACAATAGTAAGACCCATACACCCCCCAATCAAGGATACCTCCCCGCGGACCCCAGCATATCAATACACCGCTCGACGGCCTTCTGCATCTCCGCGGTAGCCTCCTCAATGACCGCCGTCAAGGGCGCACTGCCAGCCTTCTCCGCCTGCACGCGCACATACTCATTGTTCAACACCTTATTGATATTCACCTTACTGACCCCGCAACCGATGCACCTCCGGAAGATCTCCTCGGTGAACGGATCGGCGCCATGCAGCACCAGCCGCGTGCCGTGGGGCTCCACCGTCTCCTGGATCCTCTGGAGGCGATCATACTCCAGCACGACGCCACGGGGCCCATAGCTGCCGTGCACGTTGCCGAACGCGGGGGCCAGCCAATCGATGCCCGTGTCCACGAACTCCAGACTCTCCTCGGGGGTCGTCAGCAGGCCCTCCAGGTCCGCCGTGTCGGAGACCCCATCCTCGCCGCCCTCGATGCGGCCCGGCTCGGCCTCCGTGGCGATGCCCCGCGCGTGGCAGTACGCCACCAGCTCGCGCGTCAGCGAAAGGTTCTCCGCCCTCGAGTAGTGCGACATGTCGATCATGATGCTGTCGAACCCGCCCATGTCGGCCGCCCGGCGGATGATCGCCGGCGACTGCGCGTGGTCCAGGTGCACCGTGACGGGGACGCAGGCGCCCCGCGCGGCCTCGGCCGCCGCGTGCACGAGGATCGCCCCCGCGTAGTCGATGGCCCAGGGGAAGAGCAGGATCATGGCCGGCGAGCGCTTCGCTTCCGCGGCGCGCACGGTCGCCAGGATGCCTTCCACGTTGTAGCAGCACATGGCGGGGATGCCGTAGTGGTTGGCGGCGGCGTGGTCGAGGAGGGGGATGGCGCGGTTTTCGGTTAGAGGAGGCATCTTGGTGTTAGGTTGGGAGGAGGGGGGATTGGATGGAGTTGGGGGTGTTGATGGGTGGGGACAAGCGGTGTTTGTGTGGTGTTGTCATGCTTTATAGGGAGGGGAAGTGAGGTATATGGGATGACTGTCGGAGTATACTTCACCTTTTCTCTCTGTTTACCATCTGATTACCCCCGCGGAGGGGGCTCCGAGGCCGGAGTTGCTCCGATCTGATGTCATTTGCTTACTGCGAGGGGTAGATTGTATAACCACAGACTGTCATAGATGGTAATATTGGATGCAGGAACCGATATCTTACCTCCAATTACCACTCATACTGTACCACCAAGGAAGATGAGATCCAAGAAATCTATCCAAATAGAGACAAATGTTGATATTTCTGGCTCTTGACTAACTACCTAATCAGTAATCACAACTTCCCCCTCCAGCCTCCGCCCTCATACAAACCCACGACACTGGTACTACTCGACCCCCCCAGCCCAGCCCTCTTAGCCATCAACAAGACCCCCAACGCCGCATTCCCCAAATGCAACGGACAATGCAAGTCCCTGGCCCTCTGAACCACCCTCTCCAACCGCTGCACGAGAGCATCCACCGTCTCCGCCCCGACCGGCGCCTTCTCACCGACCCTGCCCTCAATCATCTCCAACCCTCGGGAGACAAACACCTTACTCCCGCCGGCTGCATCACTCACCAGCTCATAGAACTGCGCCGAATCCACGCCCAAAAACCGGGCAAACGAGGTCGCCTCCGCGGCCGCCACCAGATTCACCGCGGCCATCAGATCGAGCACCAGCTGCGTCCGCTCCTCCTGCTCCTCCGCGCTCAACGCAGACGCATCAACCTCCGCCACGGGCCCCGCAAAATACTGCCTGACCAGCGCCGCATCATCCTTGGCCCCGTCCCCCTGCAGCAGCGCCGACAGATAGATCTGCTCCGCCGTCGCACAAAGCGGTGTCGGGAAGTGATGTTTCCTCGCCGAGGTCGTGATGATCCCCTACCCATATACAGCAGTCAGCAACCGTCAACCTACTATCACCCTCACCCCTACCACCCCCAAAAATAAGGGCAAAAACATACCGCATCCTTTAAAATAATAGTCACCGCACTAACCCCGGGACTCCAAACCCCTTCACCCCCCAGAATCCTGGGCGACCGATTCTCATGCATCCAGGTCCACGCCTCCCCAGAAACAATCCTCTCCGCCGTGCGCGCCGCATCCAACCCCAACCGCGCCGCCAGACCGTGCGCTTCGCTCGCGCCCAGGATATGGATCGCCGCGAGCACCTGATGCACCATCTTCATGTTACTGCCGGCGCCGATCCCGCCGGGCACCAGGTAAAGCTTGCGGGGGGCGCTGAGCGCCTCCAGCACCGGGGTGGCGGCCTCCAACGCGGCGGGGCTCCCGCCGGCCATGATGGAGAGGGTGCCGGCTGCGGCGCGCAGGGCGCCGCCGGAGACGGGGGCGTCAACCACCAAGATATCGGGGCGGGTGGTGTGGATGGTTTGGGCGAGGGATTGGGCGGTTGTGGCCGGGATGGTGGACATTAGGATTAGGGTGGCGGATTTGGGGAGGGCTTTTTTTGTAGCTGGTTAGATTGGTGTAGCTGGTTTTTGGGTTTGGGGGAGGGGTTTGAGGGTGAGAACAGTGGGAAAAGGGAGGGGACATGGGGTAAGTACACTGCACAATGCCCTCGTTTCCGAAGAGCACGCTCTGGACTTGCGGCGCGGAGGCCACCATACACACGTAGATGGATTTGTCTTGGGCGGAGGCGCGCAGCGAGGCAGCCCCAATGCCCCCCGCGGCTTGGAAGCGGTAGATCGAGGCGGGGAAGACGTCGTAGCCGTGGACGGGGTAGCCTTCGTGGACCAGGTGCGTGGCCATGCCGAAGCCCATGGCGCCGAGGCCGACGAAGCCAATGGCTGGTTTGGTCATTCTGGCGGCAGATACAAAGGTGAGAAAACAAAGAAGAAAAGAAAATTCGACTCTGTAATATGGTATGATGTGTTGCGCTGCGTTGCGTTGCGACTTTTACTTATAAGAGGGAGAGTTGATGTCGCATGGAAGTCCGAGGAGGGGTCGGAGATGAGCCGATCAGATAATGCGGGGATGACATCAAAAGGGATGTGTGCAATTCCCTCCGAGTCTATCGTGCCGATACCCCTCCGATACTAGACGGACAGGGCCGAACTGCCAAGGTTGGGTTTCTTGAACGGTCTATTATAGCTTTATCCTAGAGACTTGCATAAGCCTTACCCACCCACGCATCTATGACACAACGAGCGACGGACTGAGGCTGACAGACACCTTTTCGGTCCAGGAGGAAGAGTCACACATTGCAAACCTATGCAGCAATCTTCGCCAGCATCTTTTCGCGCAGTCCCCAGCCCAACGACATTGCAGCCCCCGGTCCAAACGCCGCCGTCGTGGCTGCCATTCCCATAATCACCTTCCACCACGACAGCGGGTATCGTGCCGTTTCAGCTCCCAATACTTCAACCCCAGCCAGACGAATCCACTTGCCATAACGAGACTCTCATCATATTTCATGAACCGTGCAATTCCCTCTGCAAAGCTACCGACAGGCAAGGTATAATCCCATAGTCCAGGTAGAATGACACCGGCCATGGACGAGCCCGCTGGGAGCGAACGGCGAGCATACGTAAAACTGAGCCCTGAAATGACGGCAAAGGACATATAAATGCCACGAATGTATCGCAGGGTCTTTCTCGAGCTACGCTTGGCTTCGACAGTTTCTTGTTCCTTGGATAACTTCTTGACTGGTTCGGAGGCCACTTTGTCCATAAGACGAAAAGGAGCTTGGAGGAGTGGAACCACCACCGGGAATAGCTGCCAGATAGCGTTGAAATACCGGCAATTTTGTAATTCCCGAGGAAGAAAATTCCCGAGCGTCGGGAGGTAGTATGCCGTGAGCATAGTAGGCAGGAAGGTCGTCAGCATATCTGATCTGACTTCATGGCGACGGTGAACAAGCTTGCTCAAAGGTGTTCGTAGGTGCTCGATTATGTAGTAAATTGGAGCAATCTGATCCCTCTCAGTTGGAATGCTGCTCCCATGGTGATCGGACTGTAAGTTCAGATGATCAGTGGGTTCTGTATCGGACTGATCCCAGGCCACTCACAAAAGTATCTCCACCCAAGAGTGGGCTCTTCGGCCGCTTTCCAGAAGCCAGATGCCGTAGATCGGACCAAGGTCCGCCATGAACGACATCTGCGCGTGTGACAAAACATCGGATCCACTGATAGATGGCATAAAACAGGTCACCAGTGCCCCAAAAGTCTTATCCAACAACGGAACATTGTAAAGAGGCTCGGTCAGCCTCAGAACTTCCCCACTGCTCGCAGTCCAACTGCCGGACTGAAGGAGCGATCCTATCAAAGGACGGAGTCCTGCAAGCACAGAGTCCATCGAGACATTGGCATAGGCGTAGCATGCCAGAAGCGGGGTGCAAGCCAGTGCTCTTTTCGCAAGCGAGCCCGTCTCAATTTCTTTGGTGTCTTTCAAACAGGGCATGGCGCAAATGTATGCTTTTCCTGGCAATGGAAGCAAGATCTCTTCTTCGTCTTCCCATGCCAATGAAGTGGTGAAGGATGTTTGATGACTGACATTGGACTTGGGTCAGGAAATTGGGGCCCCGAGATTTTATAGCAACCAACGACCACCAACTTGACCTTGAACCGGACCACTCAATTCTATGTTGCCTTGTCAAGAGGGTTCGTAGTCGGGTAGGCTACATAATTGATCATCCTAGTTGCTACCGTAATAGTTCTTGCCGGCTTGTGATCTGAAGTGCTGATCAGTCTTGGCCATGATAACAGAATCTCTCATTAGTCGTTAAACCTTGACCATTCCCCGACAAAAGAGGTACTGCTGGGAATAAGAAAGATGCCGTACAGCTGACCCGGGATGTTTGCGCGAACTCCGGGATCTCCATGCGTTTGATAGATTGATCGACTCCATCGCGGCAAGCCCGCAGCTAATTTGCAAGAAGTTTTCGGACTCGTCTCAAGATGTATCTTATACCATTCGAGGGTGTCATATGGACATTTGTCTTGATACATGCAAGACCTCACTTGTCTGATGGTTGGGCTCTGCTGTTTGAGTTGATGACTTTCCTTGAATCATATGTCGACCGCACCGAGGTCGAACCTAGCACCTGCATGATACCATGTCTGGCGTTCTCCCTGTGCAAGTAGCCGTCCTCTGCATGGAGTACAAATCCGTGTCTGCGCATGTCAATCCAGCCGCATATTTTATTATGCTGCCATGATCCTCTCCTCAAACTTCCACAAGATTTCAGAGATCCGTCAATGCATAATGTAGAATATATATATGAAATTCCATTGGTAGAACTGACCACCGCGGCTAAGAAAATCAACATTCACAATTTACACCTATTGAAACATCCGACATGAGACCTCGAAAACGGAGGGAATAGAGCGCGAGCGAAAAGGAACTGGAAGAAAGAGAAGAAAAGGTGAAGAGAGGAAGGAATTGAAATAACACACGACTTAGGACAGAAAGGGAAAGAAGAAATCAAGCAGTTCTTTTCTTTTGTTCTTGGTCGCTTTCCTAGTGAGCAGCCATCATCTTCTTGATCTCGGCAATTGCCCGAGCAGGGTTCAGACCCTTGGGGCAAGTCCGAGAGCAGTTGAGAATGGTGTGGCAACGGTAGACGCTCATGCTGTTGTCCAAAGCGGCCTTACGCTCAGCGGTCTTCTCGTCACGGGAATCGGCCATCCAACGGTAGGACTGCATCAGGATGGCGGGACCGAGGTACTCCTCGCTGTTCCACCAGTAAGAGGGGCAAGAGGTCGAGCAGCAGGCGCACAGAATACATTCGTAGAGACCGTCGAGCTTCTTACGCTCCTCCGGGCTTTGGCGGTACTCAAGACCCTGCGTTCACCATGTTAGTACCAGTTCGCCCCATTCGATGCGACAAGTACTTACATCCTCGGTAGGAGTATCACGCTGAAGGTAGGGCTTGATGGACTTGTATTGCTTGTAGAAGTAGGTCAAATCGGGGACCAAGTCCTTGACGACGTAGGTGTGAGGCAACGGGTAGATGCGAGAATCCTTGGCAGTGTCGGTGGGAATGCGGCCTGCATATGAACAATCAGCGACTCGGATTCACACAATTGCGGTTGCGGAAAGAATCAGAACATACACAAGCAAGCGAGAGTGTTGACACCATCAATGTTCATCGCACAGCTACCGCAGATACCCTCTCTGCAACTTCTCCGGAAAGTCAGGGTGGGGTCGATCTCGTTCTTGATACGGATGAGCGCATCGAGCATCATGGGACCGGTCTTGTTCAAATCCAACTCATAGGTCTGCATCTGGGGCTTCTCGGAGGGAGTATCGGGGTTCCAGCGGTAGACCTGGAACTTCTTGATGCGAGGCTGCTCGGAGGGGGTGGGTTCCTGCACGGTCGACGTCTTAGACTCGGGGGTGACACTGGTAGTGGCATGGCCGGTTGCGCTCACCTGGGCCACGGGATCAACGGTCGCATAAGAGCGGGCGAAGACAGCTGGGCGGAAGAGGGGCTTGGAAGCCGCGAAAAGGCGCGAAGTCGAGCGGAGGGCAGACATGGTGGGCGATCCTTCAATTTCAAACCGGAGGGATGGAAGATAGGGAGGCGAAAAATGGGATAGACCCTGAGGGCACTGAGGCGAAAGGAGAAATAGACGGTGAGACGTCAACTGGATGTTGCGAAGCGGAGAGGAGAGAGGTCCGTAGAAAGGCAGCCAGCCAGCGGCAATGACAAGGCAACGACCAAGAGAGGCACGAGGTGGATTGAAGTCGAAGTCGATCGATGCTGGCGATGTTTTGTCGCCTTTGGAATCGGAAGGTAACCTCGGGTCTGACGGCCGGCAATTGGCTGACTCAGCAAATCAGAACCAATCAGGCAAAGGCTAATTGCAAGCGTCGGGGATACACGGCGAGGCTCTACAGTGCGGCTAGACTTAAGGGAATGTATTGCCCTGTGACGGCGAGTGAGGATGTGCGTGGTCCAATTCTTCTCATATGAAAAGCGAAGAGGCCGACCTAGAAGCACTAATCACCATTCTAGTCTTTACATCTTTTTACTCCCCCGCATCATAGCCATCCCCAGCTCCCGTCGCGCAAGGGCAGGCTTTTTACTAGTTATGTAATCCGCTTTCCGCCGCCTGCACTGTCCAGTCTGTCCCAAAGGAGGAACGGAGCCGAAAGCTTTTGCCGCCCTTGGTGTCATGTGATGTGGTATGTCATTCAGGCATCAACA
Source organism: Aspergillus brunneoviolaceus CBS 621.78 (assembly GCF_003184695.1). Taxonomy (NCBI): domain Eukaryota; kingdom Fungi; phylum Ascomycota; class Eurotiomycetes; order Eurotiales; family Aspergillaceae; genus Aspergillus; species Aspergillus brunneoviolaceus. The sequence goes on from NW_020290845.1 coordinate 18,644, forward strand.
CTTACCCGCTAGGCTATAAGGCATCACAATCGGTCTCAGGCACCAAGGCATTAAGGCGGGAGCAACGAGGCAATAACAGGTCAGCAGTCTTTTGTGGGAGTTAACTTATCCAGCTGAGCCCCGCGGGCGGAACTTGGGAGGAACTTGAAATGTAAGACATCGTCCACAAATGCCGACACCAAGCTTCTTGACACCGTCACTATTTTTACCCAACCAGCGATAAAGGCTTTATTAAAAAGACATCACATTGCATTAGTCGGCAGTCATCTGCCGTCCATTACCGCTGCCATTGCCCAGTCTGAGGATGATGAGTTTAATTGATTGATTGTTGGCTTTGGGCTTCATGTCCAAGTTGTGCTGGCAAGATGGGATTAACCCAGCTCCTCAATCTTATGGATCCAAGTCGCAGTCTGATCTATCTGTTCCCTATACCTACCGAGATCACTTGCGTAGGACAACATCAAGCGGATTGAATCCTTAAATAATGTTCTTGGCTTAATTTAAGATGCCATTTCATGCCGCGAGATCCGATTAAGGACCTCATCTTATGCGTCGTATTCGGACATCTCGAATCTTCCCCTTTTTCCTTCTCTCCTCGCATTCGACATGGTCAGTCGGTGGAAATGGGCGTGGTCACTATCACATTAGCTGGGCTTGGTATGGAGCATACCATCTCGACATTTGCCAATACTTGAGCGATATGGAAGCACAAGTACCTTGTTCCTCACCATCAAGACACTGCAGATGCATATCATTGCCCGAATCGGAGGCGATATGAGCAGTCTGCTCCTCTGCCATAAAGCGGGAAGGGACCAAGTAAATTGCACTAAGAAGCCGGTCTCCTATAACTGCCATTTTATAGTTGTGACTGACGAACAAAACAGTCAGCCAATATCGCAGCTACGCCACTCTCTTGCGGGCCCAGATGCTAGATTGCAACATTCAGGAATCAATCGCTGCATAAGGATTGCGGAAAAGTTGCTGCATCTGGTCAAGGGCGCTGGCGGGAAATGAAAACAACTGAATATTCCACCCCTCTTCATCGCTCGTCCAGATACCGAGTAGCATTGCCCATGCTTAAGGCCGGAACCCGATGGTTCTACAGCCCTTAATCCACCGGCTGTTCTCTGTTATATGAGCCTCTACGCCCGAGATGGTAATTCGACCGACCGTTGCTGGACGACAGAGATAAAATGTCTTTCATTGGTAGGCTTATCGCACGTACAATCCGGCCTCACCACGCCGTACATATCTCATCACCACATTGCAAGAAGCTTAAACTGCTAAGGCTTTTGGTCTCAGATTAAGACTTCACCTCCATTAGTTTATTTCCGCTGGCGTCCTGCAGCTAAATTTGAATGTAAGACACAGGTGGACGTCATCCCCATTCTTCGTCAAGGACCGGATCCTCTTGGAAGACTTGGGAGGTTATTTCAAGTGGAGACTCTTGTCCTCAATGGCACCAGTCAGAGACGCTGATGGGATCACATTGCCCTCCCTTACCAAGGTGGCCATAATATCCGATTGATGGAGACATACTTCGTGTTCTGGAAGCGCTCGGAGCTACCCTTCTGGGAGTGAAAACGGGGTGCTGGCTTGCCGGCGCAATAAATCTTACGTTTCTTTTGGGTTCTTTTTGTTTTGGACTTCTGGTCCCGCGATGTGGTGGGTCGGAAAAAAGGCCCACTTGCCTGTTGGCTGTGGACCGGCGGTTCAGCGTTCCTGACACTATGCAGATACGATCTAAAGATTCTTTTTCCGCAGTCACCAGCCATACTCTGCGAGGAACATGGGGAACAACCCTGCAACCGTTTAATAGGAAGTCACAACAAGATCTGAGACTCCTTGATGGGTGAGACCGTGAGATACGGAAGGTTTCCGGCCCGGCTCCGTGTTACAAAGCCCTAACCCCCCCGGCCGGTGCCCTAGTCGAGGTTCCATCATTCTCAACATCCTCATCTTTCTGCAGTCCTGCAGTCGTCTGGCCTCGTCTGGCCATCAATATCACGGATCCCCAGCCAAGACGGAAGAATTACTCTGTCTACGTGTACTGGTGAGGTCCGACCTCCGGCCTTTGCCACGGCGTGATTTTTACTTTAGACTACAGGGACTAAATAGCAGCGGCGTGATAATCATGAAACATCGTAAATCACCCGGGATGCTCCACAGTCTAACGCCTCTATCGCGCCAGTTCCCATCTGCTACCGGCCGCCCCTTGACAGTGGATCGCCGTGGTCATGGGCTATGAACCAGGAGGTTCTCTCCGTGGTGATGGACAAACCATGTGGCTGCTGCTGCTTATCATTTCCCATTTTGAATCAGCCCACGGTCTGGTTCGTTCAACCTTTCCAAAACTCCATGATTTCCTTGCAAGGCCTCGGTCACTCCTCCGGCGCCAAGTCTGGGACTGATCACGAAGAATTGACGCATTTGTGCAAGAGTCCTTAGCTCCTAATCAAAAATGGACTTGGTCGTTTCACCTCGATCACCCGTTCAATTTCATTCGATATCTTGACTCTGCTCCATCAGATTGGAGATGGTGGCTTTCTCCTCATGATTCCCGGAATTCCAGCTATATAAGTCCTCTGGAGCATCCCTCCTCCATCAGGTTTCTTTTCTCTCTCATTCCACTCTTTCCCTCTTTCTCTCCCTCTTTCACTTCAGTCCTTCTTTCTCAGTCTTTCCTTTTTTTCTATTCAGATAGCTGGTTCTCTATCTCTGTTCTCTGTCATTCCAATCCAACATGAAGTACACTGCTATCTTCAGCGCTGCTGTCGCTGGACTTGTCGGCTCCGCCGCTGCTGTTGGAGTCTCCGGCTCTGCCGAGGGTTTCGCCAAGGGCGTTACCGGAGGAGGTTCCGCTACTCCCGTGTATCCCTCCACCACTGACGAGCTGGTCTCTTACCTCGGTGACAGCGAGGCCCGCGTCATCATTCTCGAGAAGACGTTCGACTTCACCGGCACTGAGGGTACCACTACATCCACTGGATGTGCCCCTTGGGGAACGGCAAGTGCGTGTCAGGTGGCTATTAACCAGAACGACTGGTGCACGAACTACGAGCCTGATGCTCCCTCCGTCTCCGTGAGCTAGTAAGTGATTTTGCTCTAGCCACCATCAATTTATCTTGATAGAGCATCGTTCTGACACTTGTACCCTTCTAGCGACAACGCTGGTGTTCTCGGTATTACTGTTGGCTCCAACAAGTCTATCGTTGGTGTCGGTAGCACTGGTATCATCAAGGGCAAGGGTCTCCGTCTTGTCAGCGGTACTGAGAACGTTATCATCCAGTACGTCTCCAATCATACGATTTTGAGATAGGCGGTCCCCTCTAACAATGCATCTCAGGAACATCGCCATCACCGACATTAACGAAAAGTACGTCTGGGGTGGTGATGCTATCACTCTTGACGATGTCGATATGGTCTGGATCGATCACGTGACCACCGCTCGCATTGGCCGCCAGCACATCGTCCTTGGAACTGATGCCGACAACCGTGTCTCTATCACCAACAACTACATCGACGGTTTGACTGACTACTCTGCTACCTGTGACGGCTACACATACTGGGGCATTTATCTCGATGGATCCAGCGACATGGTCACCCTGAAGGGCAACTATATCTACCACACTAGCGGTCGTTCCCCCAAGGTTGGAGGAAACACCCTCGTCCACGCCGTACGTCACTCCAACCCTCCTCCCTCTCGACAATCACTAGCATAATCTCGGTGATCTGTAGAGCTTGTGGCTAACCAATGACAGGTCAACAACTACTGGTACGACAACACCGGCCACGCCTTCGAGGTCATGTCCGGTGCCTACATCCTTGCTGAGGGCAACGTCTTCCAGAACGTTGACACCATTGTCGAGACCCCCGTCGACGGCCAGATGTTCTCTGTCCCCTCCACCTCCTCCGGATCTTCCTGCACTGCCTCCCTTGGCCGTGCCTGTGTCATCAACGGTTTCGGCAGCTCTGGCACTCTCGACGAGACCGACACTGCCTTCCTCACCAACTTCGCCGGCAAGAACATTGCCACTGCTTCCGCTTACACCTCCGTCGCCTCCAGCGTTACCGCCAACGCTGGTCAGGGCAAGCTGTAAAGGAGAAGGTAGCTTGGTTTCTCTTCTTGCTATAGTGATATTGGGATGGTGCTTAGGGGCTGAAACAGTAGCAGCTGACGACGCTGCTCCGGGGAAACGTTTACCTTTCGTGTAATTAATTCTCTTCATACAGGAGACTCGAATTCTGGCTCTACGTTAGGATTTGAATCGACGATCTAATCCACTTCTTGAAGGATGTTACGTTACGCCTTGCTATATGTAGTTTGCTAGTAAACGTAGACCTATAACTAATAACAGTAGTCCTAGAAAGTAAAGACATTGATCGATTTATTGAGACTCGAAGAAGAGCATTTACTGTGGAGGACTAGAAAGGGCCTTGCCTGCTAGGGCTACGCTTCTTGTTGGCAGCCCTAAGCCCTCGACAGCCAGGCTGCTCAGCCCATATTGCTAGTTCCTCGCTATAGCCTCACGTAGCTGAAATTACCACTCATCCAAATCCCCGACAAATTCACAGATCACTTATCGCTTGTTATGGTCGTATTTCCTCGAAGTATAGGCAACCAACTTGCGGATAGGAGGAAAACAAGAACAAAAAAGATCAAACAAAGTACGATAAAAAAGATCGTACTAAGTACGATTCCCCCCGGGGAATCGTACACTCGCGTTCCACCCGCAAGAACGAGTGAAATTAGCAAGACAAGGTAAAACCGCTCAACTATCACGGAATTAACATAAAAGAATGATGGTGCAGAACGACATCTGAATCCTCATGCGCAAGCAATACGCAAATTATTGCCTGTTTTTGTCCGCCAAGCATAAGATCTCCAGGTACGTGTCGGCGAGGGGAGCATGACGAGGGCGGAAAGTTCGGGTCACCGCGACTTGGGATCCGATGATTTCGGATCAGTACCGGATAAAACTAACTTGCTCTAATTCCGGCAGCGGACATCCGAGGCCGCCCGGCTCGAGCACAAACTTCAATAGCCTGTCTTGTGCCCAAAGGTGTAGACTTTCCAGGAGTAAACTATGAAGACTCATCTTCCTTGAACTATAAGTGATGCTAGAGAGAAAGATATATCAAGGAATCGGGTGTGAAAGATGCTCGAAGCTGGGTCAAATACGTAGCAACAACTTTGGTTGTCTCACTAGTGGATAATTGATATTGACACCGGCTGCCTTTCCTATGGCACCACTGCTAAGCCTGCTTGAAGAAGGCGGTAGCACGAGCCCACTAGCCTGATTAGGAAGTGTATTGCATCTTACATATATATACACTTACAGGCGGAATGGTAAAAGCGGCAGAATCGGTCTTACGTGGTCCTCGTAGCCTTCCTACATGCCACAGAAATTTTGACATGCCCAATCTCATCGATCTCCTATGTGGGAAGGCTGCGAGGACCACGTGAGACCGATTCTGCCGCTTTTACCATTCCGCCTGTAAGTGTATATATATATAAGATACAATGCACTTCCTAATCAGGCTAGTGGGCTCGTGCTACCGCCTTCTTTAAGCAGGCTTAGCAGTGGTGCCATAGGAAAGGCAGCCGGTGTCAATATTAATTATCCTCTGTCGTGAGTGTATGATATCATATGCGGTTAAGCTGCAAGTGGGTCGGAAATAGTCCGACGGGATGGCGGGTTCTTGCACATTGCAGCCTGCCTATTTGACACAAAATGTTGATTTCCCGCGGTCATTGCATATATACTGGTAAACAGTAGGCTCAAGATCAATACACAGTCCGTGGGCAGGCGGCATTGACGAGCCGTGACCGCGGATGCACGATACTTTCTCCCCTTCCAAGTCAAGTAACGGAGCGCCGATCGCCACCAAATAATCCTTCTTCCCTCTCAATTCTATCTTCACCGAGTCATCCTTCTCGTATCCCGCCTCAACAAAATCGATTACACTTTCTTCAACCTTCTCCCCTGCATCTATTTCCTGTGCTGTCTCATTAACCTTGCAGGTTAAAGTTGTCCGTTCTATCCCCTCAATCATCGTCCTCCACAATCCAGAGCTCCAGGCTTTCTTTTCCCGTCTCCGGATTCGGCATCGGTTGACAGATCACGTGTGCCCGGGAGAATAGAGGGAGTGACTATCAAAACACCCCGTGAAATGCATCCTGAGCAGAGACAGAGACATCGAGACATTGCGACCGACACCACTGACTGGCCCAAGACATGGTAGCCCCGGACGCTGCCGAAGCAGCCGCCTCGCCATCAATGCAGGCCACAAATGATGGCCCCAAGAAGCGAAAATGGACGAGGATTTTCAGCTTACCCCAGATTATCTGGGGTAAGCTAAATATGGACATCCCCACTTTACTGCTTATGATGAAGTATGTCCCACCAAATCCTCGTATATCAGATAATGTGCGTTGAAGCTAAATGCAGTTGTTCGCAACAGGGGAGCACTTCCACCCACGATATGCGTAGCTATGTATGCTTGCCTACCAGCATTTCTATGATGACTATAAGCACCAGAACTAATAAGCCATAGGTATCAATCAGATGTCGTGTCCGGTCAATTCAACACCGTTGGCTATTTAGTGGCTATCATCTCTGTCCTGGGGTTCTCCATTATGCCGCGCGCGAAATTCATTCAGATGATGGTGCTGGACATCCTCGCAGTCTGCGTGGCCTCCGCTTTCGCATTGCTCATGATGTACTGCTGTATCAAGGCCCGAGAACACTCAGAGCCATCTTCAGCGACATCGTCGGCGACATCGAGTGCTACTTCAACCACCTCCGTCCCGTACAATGCCTCCGCGTCAGCAGTCAGTGGAGTCTGGCTTTTCTTCCAGATTTATGTGGTCCACACTTTCAGAGCCAAATTCCAGCAGTTTCAATTCCCTGTGATCATTTATTCCATTGTTGCCAATGTCACGTTCACCTATGCCCCCCGTCTAGGAACCATGACTGCAGCAATTGCATTGGTGAAGAAGTTGCTCGAAGCTTGTCTGACAGGGCTAGCCATTTGCACAGGTGTGTCCCTGTTCATTCTGCCCAAGAGTACTCGCGGCATCATTCTCAAACAAATGGGAGGTTATATCGACGGATTGCGTGGCGCTCTCAGAGCCCACACATCGTATTTTGAATCCCTAGAGCGCGAGGATATGTTTGGGCGGGCCGAGACCTACGACTCTCGAGTGGAAAAGATGACCGAGAGCGGCAAGGTTTACAGCCCAGAGGCAGCGGCTATTCGATCGGCTTGCCAGAAACTCACAGATCTCCATGCTAAGATCCACGGAGACCTGACATTTGCAAAGCGTGAATTCGCCATCGGCAAACTTGGTCCGGACGATCTTCAAGCAATTTTCAGACAGCTGCGCCAAGCTATGATTCCTGTTGTGGGGTTAAGCTTTGTGGTCGACATCTTCCAGCGTCTATCTGATTACAACAAGTGGAACCAGCCGATCGATCCTGGCGCTCCAGAGGATATACGCTGTCGCGTTGTGCAGGAATGGAACGATATCATGCGGGCTGTGCATGATCCGTTCCGGTCTATGATCGATACCATTGATGAAGGCCTTCAGCATGTGTCGTACGTTCTCGAGTTCAGTAAACCGCCCAAAGCATCAACTACATCGAAAGAATCGGAAGATGTGGAGGCGAACGCAAGCCCAAAACCTGGCGAAAAAGCCTTTGCTGCCCTCTATGCAAAGAAGCTAAGCGATTTCAAGGCGGCCAAGCGCATCGCTTTGCGGGCCTGGGGTGAAGAAAAAGGGATCACCCTCCCCCCGGACTTTTTTGAGCACCCTTCTTCCGTTCACCTCGATATCGATGATATACCTTCTGATAGTTCAGGCGTTGGACGAGATCGGAGCAGACGACAGCTGTATTTAATTCTTTACGTACGTAGGGCATTGTGCTGTCTGGTGTTCCACGCGATTTGCTGACTTGTATAGATGGAACAACTTCTCAGCTCCACCGGTCATGTCATTCAGGATTTCATCCACTTTGCCGACGAGAAACGTGCGAGCGGAAAACTGTCAAGAAAACGGCTCATCATACCAGGATCTAAGCGCCTGTTAAAGTGGGTCGTAAGCGCCTTCAAAGCGGAAGATACCCACGAAGATGATAATCTTGGTGGTGACATCAGCTCGCAGAATAATATTCTTCAGCTGGGCGAAGCATACAAACATCGAAAAGACCCCGAACACTTACCCCCAGAGAATGAACTGCAAAGATTTGGAGACAAGCTTCGACGGATTCCCTCCGCCCTCCGCTCACCTGAGTCTGCCTATGGCTTCCGCGTAGCTTGTGCCACGATGACTGTGGCTGTGGTCGCATTTCTTCATGACACTCAAAGCTTCTTCGTGAAGCAGAGGTTTGTATGGGCCATGATCATGGTCAATCTGAGTATGTCGCCTACCTCGGGTCAGAGCATCTTCGGCTTTGTTCTCCGTATTCTGGGCACAGTCATGGCTATGGTGCTTAGCTTACTGGCTTGGTATATCCCCGGCAAGAAGACTCCAGGAATTATCGTCTTCCTGTTCATCTTCCTAACCTGCGTCTTCTATGTACCAATCAAGCAATTCCGCTTCCGCATCATTGGCATCATTACCATCATTTCTACTTCCATGATAGTGGGGTACGAGCTGGAGGTTCGCAAGATTGGAGAGGCAGTGGCCACCTCCAATGGACAGCAGTACTATCCCATCTATCTGCTAGCACCATATAGACTTGCAACAGTGGCTGGGGGTATTGCCGTTGCTTTCTTCTGGACATTCTTCCCTTATCCGATCTCGGAGCATTCTGCTCTTCGCCAAAGTCTGGGGGCATCTTTGTATCTTTTAGCAAATTACTACTCTGTCATCCACGAGACCGTGTCCGCCCGGATGCGAGGTGACGAGGGTGATCTGGCGATCAAAACCTCCTCAGGGCGGCGACTGCTCAAGGCCCGCAACAAGGTGTTTTCGAAGCAGATGCTCATGCTGAACAGTTTGCGAACTTACTCCGGCTTCTTGAAATGGGAAGTCCCAATCGGTGGAAGATTTCCCAAGAAGCGTTATGATTCAATCATAACATGCATTGACAGGTACGTTAGCCTGCTTCTGATGCGGGTGTCGACCCTTCTGACTATGTATACAGCATCGTCAGCTATCTGAGTCTTCTGGGATACGCGTCGGACACCCTCTTGCAACTTGGGCATGATGATGAATCAGACTCAGCTTGGCTTCATGACTTCAGGAGACTGGTAGCCAGCGCTCGAGTGACGACGCACGAGGTAACGTCCGTTCTCTGTCTCCTCTCAGCTAGCATCACGAATCAACAGCCTCTGCCGCCATATCTCAAGACTCCCCGTCCGTACAGCTTTTCCAAGAGACTTGAGGCGCTGGACAAAGATATCTTGAATTTGAGACATATCGCGGAGCCTGGCTTTGCTACCTTCTCAGTGCTGCAGATTTCCACCAGATGCATTGTTGGTGACGTGGAAAGACTGATGAAGTGAGTAGACCATTTGATTCACTATTGTATCATGCTAATCAAAGTAGAGATGTGAAAGCATTGGTAGGAGAATTGGACTTCTCTTTCCATGCCATTAGCACTGCGCACAGCGCCAAATCCTCAGCTGAGGTGTCAAGAGTCTCGGATCTGGACAAACTCGATTGATTTCAGGCTTTCGGTATATATAATCAAGTTTTTCTCCCACTAGAGTCAATTTCAATTAGTACATAATATTTTTGGTTCGTGCGAGATATGATACGGTATGAGGCAGGCTATTGAAGATCAGCAGGGAGCGGCTTAACCGGCGATGGCTGCTTATTTCCTGACAACCCCGCAGTTACGCTTCAGCCCTCCTCCAACCTCATCCGAGCCGCAACACATTACCATCAAGGACCGGTATGCAGGAATTCAAGATCGAGCCAGCCTTGCTATCTCAGGCAGACGGCCAGACAGTCATTGTAACTGGAGCAGCAAACGGGATAGGAGCCGCTACCGCGACACTCTTTAACCATCATGGTGCAAATGTCATCCTTTCCGATCTGGCATCTCTCGAAGGGACAGCCGCAGCACTTATCCAGACATTTTCTTGGCCCGAGAAGGCAGCTTTTGTTGCTGCCGATGTCCTTGACTGGGAGCAGATGAAAACGCTCTTCCACGAGACCGTCCGCATTTTCGGAGAGGTCAACATTGTCATCGCCAACGCGGGGGTGATGGAGTCACATCCAGTACTGGATCTCGACAATGTTGACGAGAATGGCGATCTCAGAGAGTCCACTGAAGGCTTTCGAGTGATTGATATCAATCTGAAAGGAACCCTGAACAGTAGGTCACTGAGATCCGCGCATCACGTCATTCCCTACTGACGAACGACAGCTCTCAGACTAGCGATGCACCACATGAGGAACAAACATCACCTATCTCGATCTATTGTGCTTTTAGCATCTACCTCTGGGTATTTTGGAGGCACTGGCGTAGCGGCATATGTCGCTTCTAAACATGGAAGCGTGGGGTTGCTTCGTGCCTCTCAGACCACTGCGCAGCAGTACGGCATCCGCATAAACGCCGTTGCTCCATTTTTCACCCCGACACGAATCACAGCCGGATTCTCAGAGCAATGGCTCGAAGCAGGTCTGGAAGCTAACACACCACAGCGTGTGGCAGACATGATTGGGCAGGTTGCAATGGATTCAAGTCGAAAAGGGTCCTGTGTTCTAGTGAGTGCGCTTCTGAGCTCTTACGTTCTTTCTGGAGGCTTTGCCGGGACTAAGGTTCATTCTGACAGGTTGCCGGGAATTATCTTCGTGAGATGGAATCCACCAGGACAAGAATGCTCGCGCCATGGCTTGGGGAGGATGTTGCGAATTTTATGACCACCGCGATGCAATTTTTCCAAGAGATAGGGGGATATGTGCTCCCCAAGTATCATTAGACACCCTCCCTTCCATGTGTGAATGTGCTGCCGCCTATTTCTTGGCTTCTTGGTTCCGAGGTGATAATCAATGTGACCTGTGCCTGCATACCAATACTACAAGGGAAAGCGAAGCTATCCAGATGCGGAACTTCTCGACTACCTGGGTGATCGGAATGCCCTTTTCGAGCGAATCGCCCCAATATCATTTCTTTTGCGTCTAAGTTATGGCTAGAACTGCACGATGACCGCTCCTCATGCAGGAGCGAAACTAGGGGGCTAACAACAACAGCACGCGTTACGTATCAGCTCCTCGCGGCTCTGTGCTGCCCCCTTGCATACTGGAGTATGCTAGTATGTATTGACTGATATAGTCGGACCCATCAAGGCAATAGAATTCTGGATGATTGACTGATTTGCATTAGTCTTCTGTTAGATGATGATGCAACGAACTTCCCCTCTATCCACGATGATGGGATGCTCTGTCGTCCTATGTGCTCGACGTCTTTTTCCGTGTCGCACTCGGCTGCCTTATGAGCTCTAGTTGAATCACGGAGGTTCAAAAGACTCTGAGCACCGACCGACAATGGGCTTGGAATATGTTGACTCTAGCCATGATAAAAATGGCTGCGACGTGCAGCTGTTCAGCGGCCGATGCGTCCAAAACCTAGTTGAGAACATCGACGCCCCGGCAAGCCACCATGACAATAATCTCGAAGCCAATATCGAGCGGACAAAATGGAAGCCGGACGTCAAGGAATGGCTGATGATCATATCCGCCTGTTTGCTGGTCACAATGGACGCTCTGAACGTGACTGTCGTGATACCCCTGATACCAGTACGTATGGACGACAGTATGCTTTGCGTTGACTAAATCGTTTCCCTAGAGCCTATCGAGTACGCTCGAGCGAGCACTGGGCGGGATCCTCTGGATTGAAGCCTCGTATCTCATCGCCAGCGCCACGGGCCAGGCGGTCTTTGCCATGCTCACGGACCTGATTGGCACTGGTCCTATTGTCCTTTCCGCTGTGGTGCTCGCGACAGCCGGGACGGGCGTCTGCAGCGGCTCGATGAACCTAGCCAGCCTCATCGCCGGGCGATTTGTGCAAGGGATTGGAGGAGGAGCCGTGATGGCATATTCGATCTTGGTTATGGCTGACATTATCCCCGACATGTACCTGGCCCACTACTCTGGGTATCTCTTTCGGGCTCGTGTCATCGGAAGCATGCTTGGCCTGGTTCTCGGAGGACTGTTCGGCGACTATACCTCCAGGATATGGGCATTCTACGCCAGCTTTGCGTTCTGCGCACTGGGGCTCCTCATAATTCCATTTGCCGTGGACCTGCGTGGCCGGCGCAGCATCTCCATGCGCAAACTCCGCAGCATGTGCTGGCTGAGCGTCGTTCTCAGCCTCGTGGGGATGGGTTGCCTGCTCATCGGGCTAAGCCTGGGCGGCACTTTCTACCCCTGGTCGAGCTGGCGGGTCCTCGTGCCTCTTTGCCTCGGAGCCGGCGTGGTTCTGCTGGTTGGCCTCTATGAGAGCATCTGGGCGACGCGATCGATCTTCATCGCAGCAGATATTCAGTGTCTGCCTCGAGCGATGATGTACCTCAGTAGCTTCCTTCATGGGTTCTCGGTGCGTGCCCCCAAGTCCCCATTACCATGCACCAGTGAAGCTAATATACATACAACCCCAGCTCCTCTCCCACCTGCTCAACCTCCCGATGTACCTGATCCTAATCCAACGCCTCACCCCGACCCTATCGGGCCTCAGCCTCCTCACCGTCACCGCTCCATCCTTACCCGCCCTCCTCTTAGTCTCCAGATGGTCTTGGTTGCACCGCCCCCGCACCCTCCGCTGGTTCATCCGCGCCGGCTGGGCCATCGGCCTCCTAGCCTCGTGTGCGTTCATCACCCTCGACATGCACACCCCGCCCCAAGCCTGGGTCTTTATTTTCCTGGCTACAGGGATCAGTCACGCTCTTTTGATGTCTGGATACCATCGTTGCCTTCAACACCGACCACGATCTCACAGCCCCTCCGGACGCTGGAAATCCGACAGCACCAGCACCAGCAACGCCGGGGAGCCGCAGACCGAGGTCTCCAAGGGAGGTATGCTGCTGTATACCATCCTGCGGACGTGGGGCATGTGTATCGCGGTGACGGTGAGCGGGACCATCGTTCTGGGTCAGGTGGTGCGGGAGATGGGCGACCAAAAGGGAGTGGATATCCTGGGGCTGGGAGGGAATGTGACCCAAGGAGATGATGGTGGTTCGTCGATGATGATGATGATGTTGCTGATGATGATGGGTGATAGTGGGGGCAAGAATGGAAATGAGGGCGAGATGGCGGTGCTGCGCGGGATGTACATGGATGGGCTGCAGGCTTTGTGGAGGGTTCTGCTGGGCGTGGTGGCTCTAGGCGGGTTATGCAGTTGCTTTGCGAGGTAGATTCTGAGAGTGTTTGCCAGTCGGTTTGTACTCCGAAGGGCTTGTTGGAAATGATAGAAGGTTAGGTTGGTTCGAGGTTACACGGTGTACTTGGTCATTGTGTTGGATGGTTGGGGTCCTTGCCAGACAGTGAGCTCTGGTGGTGGGTTCAAGTAGCTCATGTTGCTACTTTTGCTAATGCTATACTAATGACATTGTTCTTCTTGTTCTCCATGCTACGAGTCCTGGCCCTAGGCTGTCGACACCACAACAATGAAAACGAAGCAACCATTCATTCCAGATGCGAAGCAAGACACATCCATATAAGATGACATAGTAAAAACAACAAATCCAACGTAGGTAGAGTATCGCCTCAACTTACAAAGACTTACAAAACCAGAGCACGACAAGAAACAATTACAGCACGATGCCTAGAATTGCATTCGCACCAAAGAGCAATAGCCCAAAGAAGGACACCCACCTCCCTCTCCTTTCTCTACTTCTCTTTTCTTCTTATGCTCCTCCTGATAATTACCATATCCACATCCTTCTCAACCACCATTGTGGCCACCTTCTCTTCCTCCTCATCACATCATCCCCTTTCCTTAACTTCAACCAGCTAAGGCAAAGCCACACCGCCGCATGGGCACGTCAAGCCCCTTCTCATTCACCGAGAATGGCGAATGGCGCCCCCCTACTCCCGCTCTCTTGACTCCACGAGCGCCGAAAGAGGGACGAGAGTGGCTTTAGGATGCAGCGCACGTGCTGCTGCTGGTGGTGGTGGTGGCGATAGTAGTAGCCGTAGTTGTAGTACTGATAGTGTTGATATCTACCTTGTTGAGAAGGCTTTGCAAAGGGGCAGATACGGAGTCGGTCATGTTTCTCGTGACGGATCTTCTCTTGAGAGGGGGAGAAGAGGCAGAGGGAAGGATTAGATTGTGGCCTGCGGACTGGTTTTGCTTTGTTAGTGGATTGGATGCCTTAGGGCTGGCGCTGCACACAAAACGCAGAAGAGGAAGGGGAAGGGCTCAGTTCTTACTTTCGCTTCTAAGTTCTGCAGATAACGAAGACAGACTGTCATGTCCTGTCGAGGACACCCTTCTTATGAGCGTGCGTGCATGTGGTTGCTTCATGCGATTTGGAGTGACGTATAGAAGATCGATCCAGCGCCTTGGTCTGACCAACGGGTCTGGATCTCCCATGGTGTGTGTATGTGCCCAGAGGATAGGACACTTGAGAATACCGCAAGCAATTTCTAGACTAGACAGTTCTAGGTAGACTGTTATGCACCTGCACAGTTAGAAAAAATGAGCAGTTAGCTCCAGGAAAACTTTTCTGGGGAGCTCGAAATTCTGTTCTGGTGGCACTGCCACCCGTCCTAGAACACGCTCGAATTCTAGGATTAGAGGCTACCCAATGACTCGAGGGTGGAGGACATGGTAATCGATTGGAATACGACTGATCCTAGGCTGATAGTACGGTGGCTCATCTGGGTCAGCGTGATGCTGTGGTCGAATGAGATCTCGAACTCGAGCCAAGGGAGATGATTGATGCTTGATTTCTTGGACACGGTATATTCATGGTCAAGACTGCGTTTAGCGCGGACGTAAGGGTGGGATGGAGAATACACTTGTTACTTTTACAGGCATAGACTGCTGCAATAGGTATTTACACAGAGATCTAAGTAGATTCAAGTGAATTGGCTAGTCGAGCAATCGAGGCGCAGTCACTCCGATACGGATATACCAGGAAGCGGAAAGCTATTCACAGTGACCATTGGTAAAGTGATTGTTCTCGGTGCTATTCACTAGGTAACCCTAGATGAATTGCTGCACCTTCAGGCTTCTTTCTGGTCTTCACCTTCCGTCATGTAGAGATTGTCCCACCCTCAGGATTCCGATCCCAAGCCACTTCAGCTGATCACACTTACAGCCTCGAGATCTACAGCATCGTACAGCTAATCGAGACAGTACACTTGATCTATCTTGCTATGCCTATACTGCCAAACACCGCACGAATAAAGCACCAATAAGATGGGATTAGTCCATTCTCCGACCTAAGCACCAAGACCACACATATATACACAAAGCTCACCTCCCAACCACAACCCCCCTCCCCCAGAAGACCCGGACTACTCCCTCTGCAAAAACCCGATCGAATCCAACTGCTCCGTCTCCCCAACCCCCAAACTCACCTCCCTCACCTCCTCCAAATCCTTCTGAATACTCTCTAACTCCATCGCAATCATCCCAAACGCATCCGCACCCAGAGGCACCCGAATCGGGATCCTCCGCCCCCGATTCACAATCTCAACAATCGCCCGCACGACCGCCTGGGGCTCCGCCCACGCCCGCCGATTCTCTTCTTGACTCATATACGCCAACAGCGCATTCGCCGGATACCCTGGGTGGTCATACGCCGGATGGCGGCCGTTGACCATGGTCTTGAGGCTGGTGGTGGCGTAGTTGGTCTTCACGCCGCCGGGCTCTATGTTGCTGAGGTGGACTTGATGGGAACACACAAGATTAGCTGGCGTTGCGCAGGGCGGACGGAACACCACCATGGAAAAATGGGAGACTGAGGCTTTGAAAACCGGGGAAACTCACTATTCCACTCCACCGGCACCTCTCTCGCCACCGCCTCGGTGAACCCTTCCACGGCGAACTTGCTGGCGTGGTAGAACGCACTCCCCGGGAACCCGATGAACCCGCCCATCGAGCTGACGTTCAGGATCACGCCGCCTTGCGGACCACCACTTCTGGGATTGTCCTCGCGCATGATCCGCAGCATGCGCTTGGTGAGGTCCACCACGCCCCAGAAGTTGGTGTCCAGGAGGGCGCGCGCCTCGGCGTCGGAGGCGGCTTCGGTGTCGCCCACCAGCGTGTAGCCGGCGTTGTTGACCAGGATGTCGATGCGGTGGAAGTGGGCGAGGGTCTTCTGGAGGGCGGCGTCGATGGAGGTTTGGGAGGTCACGTCGAGGGCTAGCGGGAGGATGTTGGCGTTGGTGGTTGGGAAGGATAGGCTGGCTGGGTTGCGGGCTGTTGCGACCACGCGGTGGGTTGGGTGGTGGGTTGTGATGTGGTGGACGAGGGCTTGGCCGATGCCTGAGGAGCAGCCGGTGACTTTGGGGGATTGTTAGTTTTTTGTGGTTTTTGTATCGCATGGGAAGGGAGGGGATGGGCACTGACTGAACCAGACGGCGTCGGTGGGGATGTGGTATGGCTTGGTGTTGGGTCCGTCCATTGTGAGTGTGGATGTGTTTTTCTTTTGGCTAATTGTCTTGTTGGTTTGTTGGTTTGTTGGTTTGTTGTCTTGCTCTGAGATGGAACTGGAATTGAGGACAAGCGTCGAGGGAAAGTGCTATTTATCTGCCGGAAAGTGGATGATGCTATTGATGCTCGGTTGTATAGTCATGGCTCTCGTCAGCCACGGGCTTGTAAAATCCGTCGCTGCGCTTAAGCCCGCCCGCTATGACCCCGTCAGCAGCCCTAACAGCGCAGGTGGCTGACGAGCATACGAAGGCATCATACCGATTCATAGAAGAATCTCGAATTTGATGAAAGTTGCTGGAATTGAGCTCTGTATGACTCGATAGATTTGATCTCGGAGATTCTTTTGTTTGTAGTAATGCGCACTTTTCAGCCGCGAGTATATCCGAACATAACATGCAGTCTAATCATGGATGCTTCTTGTGAAGGCCAAAAAATCATTAGATGCTCGGGGTAAACAAATCTCTAGAAAGATAGAAGGGAGGCCTCTCCATCGAGACGCAGAACCAGTCTAATACTCAGGCCACTCAGGGTCCAGCTGTTCCCTCCACGAGCGGAAGCCTCCCCGGATATCGACAACCTTCCGTCGCCCTTCACGATCCAGTCCCAGCTCCTTCAGTTTCTTCACTACAATCTGGGAATCGTTGCCCATGCGACACACCACGTAGATCGGGTCCGTCGAGTCCGCAGCAGCAAGCTCCGCCGGCACCCACGATGGAAGCTGGGCAGCAGCGTCATCACCCTTGCTAGCAGAAGATGCCAGGATCGTGGAGATCGGGATATTGATACTGTTCTCGAGATTGCAGATGTCGAACTGCACCTTCTCCCGCACGTCGATCATTGTCGGCTGCCTGCTCTCTTCTGCAGCCGACAACTGAGGGTGCAGCTCCCGGTACTCCAGCGGCGAAACCCGTTCCTCCGGCGCGAGCAGCATCTCCGGATCGGCACTGCCGCAGAAAAAGACATAATCCGTGGTGCCGGAACGCACCGTATCCAGGTTTACGGTCGCCTCTGCAGAGCATACCGCGCAGTTGGCGCGGCGGGAGCGCAGCTTGATCGACCGGAACAAAGGCGTAGAGTACGCGGAGAAGATATGCAGCGACGGAGGGCTGGGGGGCCGCGTGTCGTCGGCCGTAATCACCTTGATGGCTTCCAGAGCCTGCAGGACGCCCATCGTCCCAACCACGGGCCCCAAGATGCCTCCATCCGCGCAGCTGGTGACCGTGTTCGCTGGTGGGGGTCGGGGAAACACGCAGCGATAGCACGGTCCGCCGGTTTCGTCGCCCGCAGGTCGAGGCGGGTTGTTCAGTACCATCAGTTGTCCTTCCGTCCTCAGGGCGGATGCTGAAACCAACGGCTTGCCCAACAGCACGGCCGTATCAGAAATTAGGTACCGAGTCGCGGGGTTATCCGTACAATCTAGTACGATATCGTAGTCTTTGAAGATATCCGCTGCAGCGTCGGGTGCTAGATGCGCTCGATGGGCGATGTACGTGGGATGAGGGTTCAATCTAGCAAGAAGCAAAACATAATGGGTCAGTCAACTGTTGTGTAATCATTTTCGTGACAGAGCGGTTAGACGGGCGAAGCTCACTCCTGGAGATACTTAATCGCGCTGTCCACCTTCATCTTCCCCACGTTTCGGCTGCGATGCAGAACCTGGCGGTGCAAGTTTGACGATTCAACGGTGTCCCCGTCCACCAATCCTAGTGTCCCCACGCCAGCTCCAGCAAGATACATCGCAGCCGGGCATCCCAGTCCACCTGCGCCGACAATCAGGACTTTCGCCGATCGGAGTCTCAATTGACCTGTCGCGCAACGCCCCCAGGTCAGCCACATGCATCTCCAACATTCCAGATCGAACATCGTAGAGTAAACTTGAAGGGAAAGAGTGGAGAGAAAAAGAGACTACACATACCCTGTACTCCCAGCTGTGGCACAATCATCTGCCTCCCATAACGCCGGTACTCCTCAGCGAGAAGTGGCCATCGCCTCTCCTCCGTGTCAGTATGCTGACTCTGTGAGTTGAGTGCAGCTTGCTCTGCGACCTGAAGCTCGCGTTTCAGACCGGCAAGCTGCGCCTCTGTGGCAGCTATTTGCGCGCGCAGCGATGCGCAGGTCTGTTCGAGATCCTCCATCAAGTGAGCAGGAGGGGCTATCGAGGTTATGGATTGCTTTGCAGCCGAGGCACTCAGCCCGCGGCGCAGACTTGCTTGATCTTATCAGCCATACGGGCTAAACCAGATTAGGTGGTAGCGGCTCGGTCGGCCAAAGCTGGAGAACCACGGACGAGACTCGGTGGGTGGAAACTGTTCTATTCCTGACCGCCCCAAAATGGCAGAAAAGTGGTTAGAACAGCCGGCCAAAACTCGGCGAGGAAACTGTTCAGTCCCTGACCGCCCGTAGCTCCCCGTGGCAGAATAATGCAGTATGCCTGAGGCAGCATGATTTAACCAGATTGCTCTCTACCGATGTTGTGGTTGGGAAGATGATCCTGGAATTATGTATTAAAAGCCTGGGATATTCAGCACTAGCTACATCACTACGATATTTGACATATGGGGAACATCGTCAAGCCTGTTTATTGCGTCGATCGCTTCTCGTCGAGCTTACAAGTCTCACCCTTGCCCGAGGCGTCTAGTTACCCACCCAGGTGTTGACTATGCATCGTAGGCTAAACATAACACCAGATCTTGAAAATTCGCTGCTTATGGCCTTCAACATGCGTGCTCCAGAATTATAGCCCAATGCTCATGCACTAGGCTATTTTTAAGCTGCCTGAGCAGAACATCATCAGAATGGCTCGCAATATCGCTATCGATTGCCCCCGCCAGATACCTAAATTACCCAGCCGTGCAACCCATTACATTAATGAATTAAAGCTAAGCATACTTCAAAAAGGGCGGTGCTCATATTGACAGGCTGGCAGATTACTATGAGAAATAGACATTCTTCACTGGCTCAAAAGAGCGGCTCAATGTACCGTTCGAGTCGGTCGCGAACCAGCGTCCGCTGCTCAAATGCATATGCCATACCTATCAACGCCTCTTCACTCCACTTGGGTCCCAGGAAACTGACGCCAAGAGGGATCCCAGGCGCCTGCTCGATCAGATCTCCATGTGCATTTGCTCGGACCGGTGTTCCGTTCGGAAATGCCCCCATCGGCACGGTGATCACCGGCGTCCCAATTATGGCAGGGATATCAGAGGCCAGCTGAGTGGGCAAGATGACAGCATCGAGCTCATGCCGTCTCAGTGCTCCCAACAATCCCCCTTCATCGCCAAATTGCAAGTTATCTTGATACAATGACCAGAACCCTGGAGAGGTGTTGTTCAAGCCCGCCGCAATAACTTGGTCCCAGATCCCCGTGTCACGAGATGGATATTCCTCGGGTGGACTCTGCTGAGTATAATGGCGAATGTCTGCAACGCTGTGGAGCTCGTTGGGGTTTACGGTCAGACTTGACAGGTAGGTGGCAATATTTGAGGTGAAATCAGCGGCCACTACCAAAGCTGGGATAGAGCTGGTGGAGAAGTCGCTGTACGCTGTGTAATTTGTCTCATCGATGACAGCCGCACCAGCACCCGCAATGATGGAGACTGCCTCTTCGAAGACCGGGATAATGGAGGCATCGGACTGCTCAAAATAAGCGATGACATTTCGTGGAACACCGATGCGCTTCCCCTGCAGCCCGGAAAATTTGCAGGCATCCACATAACTGGGCAAGTAGTTGCCAAAGGGTGAGGCCAGCGTATAGTTGTCCATGGAATCTGCACCGGCAATAGCTTGCAACAGCATGGCAGCATCTTTGACTGTCTTGGCCAGGGGCCCAACGGTATCCTGGCGCTCACTGATGGGGATGACCATGTATCGCGATGTGAGACCGACAGTGGGCTTGATACCGATGACATTGCTCTTCTCGGCGGGAAGCAAAATGCTGCCACTAGTCTGTCAGAACGAAAAGCAATTAGCTCGTATCAAATCATCATGTCGATAGTCGCCAGCTTACCTCTGTACCCAGAGCAAAAGTGACCAGCCCCAGGTCAGTCGCAACAGCGCTCCCACTCGAACTTCCGCTCGGATCCTGCCCAGGATAGTAGGCCGCATACGTCTGACCTCGCCTGGCATTCCACCCGTTGGACGAATTGAAGGAGCGAAAATTGGCCCACTCCGACACGCTGCTCTTGCCTAGGATTATGAGCCCCTGCTCTCTGAGCTTACTCACCACTGTGGCTTCAGCAGGAAGCTTGGATCCGAGGAGAGCATAAGACCCGCCTATAAAAGAAGTCAGCCATCAGTCCCTCCACCCAGCCCACCAAGACCAATCCGCCGTACCTGTATTATTGAGTTGATCCCCCGTCCCGATAAGATCCTTAATCAAGACCGGCAGCCCATGCAAAGGCCTGCACCCATACCCCACAAGAGTTAGCAGCCCGATTCCCAGCTCGAAGTCCCCATGTGATACCAGACTTACCCACGAACTTGCCCTCTGCTTCTCTCACTGTCAAGAGCCGCTGCAATACTGAGTGCCTCATCATTCACCTCCAAAACAGCATTCGTCTTCGAATTGACCTCATGGATTCGGAGCGTGTACGCCTAAACAGGATTTCCGGTTAACCAGGCCTCCACGACCTCCGACTTCGGGGAAGCCAGGAAATTGAGGGCCACAAGCACCTTGACCAATTCCACACTGGTGAAGCAACTCTTGTTCAGGCCCTCTTGCAGGTCATCCACCGTCGCGTCGATCAGAGACGGAAGGTCGCATTCCGGCCGGCCATTGCCTGACAGTTCGCCGTGCTCCGGAAGCAGGATACGGCAAGCGTAAGGAAAAGCCACGAGAGGCAAGAGGTGCCAGAGATGCATGATTGCTGATGAGGTGTAAAAAAAGTAAAGCAGATAGAGAAGCCTCACAAATGACGCGACGCCGAATCGCTATGTTCGAAGCGATATCCTGGAGGTGGAATGGTGAAGAGAGGGAGAGAAGGGAACAGCTCATTTATGATATGTAAATTGGGGGATGGGATCGATGCACTGTACAGTGCCCCGTGCTGCGGAAGGGAAGTCTCTACCGCTCCTGCCTGCACTCCTGAGGTGGTGGTACCATGAGTGACTAGTCAGTGAAAGAGTGGCTTTGCTGCACGGCCTTCTTCTCCAGAACCTGTCAGGGAAGGAACGGAAATCATACTCAAGGAGTCTGAACTGACACCGGCGACGCCAGCACTGAGATGCCAAGCCTATGCAAGGACGGCTTGGTGCAGAAACATGAGTAATCACTTGTGACCTGGATGGACACGAGCAAGGAAAGCTTCTAACATTACATATCAAGTGTACTTTCTGAGTGTTTCTTCTATTGAGAACCTCATTTGGACTACTGCGAGCCCGTATGAAACAGGGGGAGATCATCTGCTGTGATGTCTCGGATCAGTCTGATCAGGAAAAGCAAAGAAATGCTACGCTTGAACGCTGGAATTGCTTGAAATAATTCATATTTGCAAGTGTAGGTATCCTCTATCAAGCTGCCAGCCCACGATCATGTAAACAGCCCCGATATTCTAAGTCTCTCTCTAGCCTCTAATATCTATGTAAGGATCCAGCCCCCGCGGTAAAGTCATAATCGTATTCAGGGGAAGGAATCAAGCCACAAGACCTAGCCAGCTAGACCCTGTCTTGGCTGTTCCGCACACGAACAGTCTCCGCGTTCATGTCTTCGATGTGAGTGGCGCCTTGCTTGTGCATGGTGTGCTCCACCGCCTCGCGTCGTTCGTTCTCGTTGACCGCGCCGAAGAGGATGTCCATGTCCTCCAGGCTGCGGCCCTTGGTCTCCTTGGCGAAGATGATGACGAAGATACCCGCGCCAATACAGAAAATGCCAAACATGAGGAAAGTCCTCCAGCCAAGGCTGTGAACAGCTTTGGGAGTGATCTCCGTCACCACAAAGCTCCAGAGCCACTGTGAGGTCGCTGCCAATCCGACGCCGTATGCACGTAGTCGTGTAGGAAAGATCTAGTCTCACATGTTAATTATGCCACTCTGTTTGAGATGCAGCAGAAACTTGGGGAGAACTTACCTCACTGACAACAACCCAACAGGTCGGACCCAACGAAAAGGAGTAGCCGATGACATAAAGGTAGATCATAACGACCATAGCAATGGAGGGCTTAGAGACACCACTGGCGTTCGTGTCGGGAGGATATGAGACCAAGAGAGCCCCAAGGATGATCATCATACTGGCCATCCAGAAAGCACCACCAATCAAACTGGGCTTGCGACCCCATCTATCGATACCGACGTATAGGAAGATTGCAGTCGCGACAACTTTCACTGTCCCATAGATACCAGTAGCAAAAAGAGAGGAACTCGTAGCACTGAGTCCGATAGTTTGGAAGATCTGCGAACTGTAGTACCCAATGGAGTTGGTTCCACTCCATTGCTGCCAGAACATGAGGCAGAAGGCAAAAGCAAAGCGCTTGAGGTTGCTGGGCACCAAGAACTCCTTGTAACTCAGTCCTTCGGTGGCGGATGCCTCCTCCTCGACAGCTGCTCTAATCTCAGCCATCTCTTGCTGTACCGCGTCACTGTCAGGTGCTTCATTGCGAATGTAAGCCAGAGAGTCTAGCGCTTCCTCAAAACGGCCCTTGCTGCTTAACCAGCGCGGTGACTCCTTGAGGAAGAAGAGTCCAATCAACATGAGGCCACCTGGGATTAGCTGAACCGCCACGGGAACACGCCATTGCTTGGTACTGGGCTTGATGTGCAAAGAAACGCCATAGTCGAGCCAGTAAGCGAATGTGCTTCCAATGACCAGGAATTCTTGGAACAGTCCTGAGATCCGACCACGAATTCTTGCAGGACAGTTCTCGCTGACAAAAACAGGTGTGATACTGGACATTCCTCCAATGCCCAAGCCAGCAATGACACGACCGCCATAGATCTGGCCAATTGCATGCTTAGAGGCAACCTGAACGGCTGCTCCAATAAGGAAGATAAAGGTAAAAATCATGAGCGAATAGCGACGCCCCAGACGCTCATTGAGGGGAGCAGCAGCAATAGCACCAAAGAAGCAGCCCGCAGTCAGCAGCGATACAACATTGGAGGACACTTGTGAGTTCTTGGCGGACGCGAAACCGGTTGAATCGGTGGGAAGGCCGAAGTCGTTCTTGAAGCTGTCAAGGGCAAGGACACTACCCATCACACCGGTGTCAAAGCCTGGCACACACAACGGTCAGTCAAGGCAAGGTTGAATAGAGACAGGAGAGTACGTACCGAACAGAAGCGAGCCTGAATAGGCTACCGCTGTGAGGACATAGATACGATAGTTCTTGAAGAGACCCATTTTGAGAGTGACTTTCTGTTTGTGGGTTGTGAGTCGATGGGTGAATCCTGGCAACACAAGACACAGGCCCTTCCCTCTCAGAACTCTCAAGTCAAGAGAAGTCCAGGAAATCTCAACCAGAGGTCGTCTGGCTATATAGGGCCATGTTGCCCAGACTGACTAAGACATGGGATCCGCATAGCTAAATAAGCGTCATGCAGCCGAGCCAAGCAGGTATAGTGTGTCGGGGGCGGCGAGTTGAGGGCAGACGGAGAAGAAAGAGCATCGGCGTAGCGGACGAAAGTTGCAAGCGGGCAGAAGCGACCCCAACTCCTCCCCGCACCATCTACTTGATCGAGCAATTCCGGGGGATGGTGGGTACATCCGGAGAAATTGTGCGGAGGTGATAGCGGGATTTTCCGTCCACTGATGAGTCTCGCTTGAACGCGCTAGAGTGCCACCACCACAATTTCTTCGACTCGTTCAGCTTCTCCAGCTGCACCTCCACGGTAATATCATGCCATAAACCAGGCATGCACCCGCCGTCTGCCGACCAGTGTGCATCCATGATGACACTCAATCATCAGGACATCCGGTCCACACCCTGACCCCGGAGAGGGGTAAGAAGAGACTACCTCGTTGATCCCAGCCGAGTGACGCAGAAGTCGGTGTACTCGCCAGAGTTGGAGGCTTATCATTGCTCTTTCATTGGATCAAATCTGACTAGGGCCCTTATATACGAGCCGAGTCTTCTCTCGAACGTAGGAGATTCATAATCAATTTATCCGGTTCTGGGATTACCGGTGAGCTGCGAGGGAAAGGCCCTGGAAGGCGAAGGTGGCTGAAAGCTTGGCATTATTGCAAGGTAGTCACAGGCTGGCATTGATTATGTGCGAATTTAATTGAGTTTCCTCTCACGCCCAGTGGCTTAGGGTAAGCCACGTTTGATGTGGTGAAGAGTTTGTCTAATGGCGAGCCGAGTTTGACAATGTTAAGGATTGGGATTGGATCCGGCTTGCCGGTGAATTTGTTATCGCAGTTCAGAAAGATTCCGGTCCTCCGAATATCTGACTGACGCCTCATTGTCTGCTCGAATGTGCTTCGGGAGGCGAAAAGCTCCATGTAGACCCGCAGTATTATGTTTCTCGTGAGACTGAATGTCAGACTGCCTTCGCCACAGCCAAGCAGAATCGCTTGCATAATCACTAGCAGCGACGCTTTGGTCCGCACAAGTCGTCTTTGCACGTAATACGCGAGCACGAAGATGTGCTATCGGACGGCCAGATTGATCGTGTGGGTGGGAGTGCGCCTGGGTTCACATCAAATTGAGCAATCGCGCCATGACGTTACGAGAGGTCTGTGAATCTATCTTACCATCTATTGAGATCACCTCGTGGTCGTTTATTTAAGTAATCTTACAAAATGGTAACAAGCTGCCAGCGTCGTACTTCTCGAAGAGCCGAGGAGGTGGATGATATGTCAAAATTATCTTCTAGAACAGTACATTAACATGATGTAGCTGTGTTCTTCGCATGTGTCAGAAAGGTGATGTTTCAATTGCCATGGCTCAGGAAAGGGAGAGTTTGCTTTTTCATGATGGTGTGTACTGTGCATTACCCTTGCACCTTCTAGATTTCCCTCTTTCTCTCTTTCTTGACTTCTGTCCTCTCTCATTTCTACCGCCCTCTCCCCTGCAAAATACTTCCGCCCAATTCACCTTACATTCACTTGGTCCTTCTTTCTTCAATGGATCATTCGGCAAGCATGGCGCTTTCGCTAATTTAGATATATGTCGGCTATACGTGGAAAAGGCATCTTTTGTAATGCCAACAATCATGCAACACTCTGGCCGGCTAGGCTCTTATCCATCTTGCACACTTGAACAACAGCTTACGAGTATGCATCCATACACGGACATGTAAGCCCGCTCTCGTCACCATCAAACAATGTACATGAGCCTAATGCGGAGGTGTCAACTACAGGAACCAGAGAGCCCACGATGCGTACGAGAGAGACAGCTACCATACAAGAGCACAATATCGTTATCGATGCGTAGACTTCTCCGGGCGATGACGATGACTACGATCTCGATTACGATACTTCTCTAGCGAGACAGAGTGGTTATTCTCGATCGTCTGCCACTAAGGAGTGAAGCAAGCCAGCCCTCATATATCGCCCGTTCGAGCATTAAATGGATGTATGCTTATTAGGGAAGCGGGATTGTTGCATGCACTTTATAGCGAGTTATAAGGCTGCACTGTCTTGGCGGACTGGGCTTCTAGTAGCCACTGTGCCTGGGATGCATCAGATATATTCGGGCGCTGTTATATCCCACCGACTACTCATCCACCGGGAGCATAGCTGTGGTAACGACATCGATTGTCCTACAGATGTTGAATTGAAAAGAGAGGATGTCGGGTGGCAATGTGGTAAATGGTAGGTCAGTAGAAGTCTCTTCTGGAATACTGATAAAGTCAACCATGCTAGTACTATGCCGGGGTGCCTTCAGAACGTAAATGTGGGCCAGTGGCAACTTTTCATGACCACCTTCATTTACCTTTACCGCTTCGTCTATAGGCATGATCTGAAGCTCTTCCACGAATGCCAATCATGGGTTGTGATAAAACCGGCAGATCTCAAATTATCTAATCCAGTTCCACTTTTACGTTCTCAAGGCACCTTACCGAGTAGATGTAAAAACACATATCAGATGAGAGGGGCCTCACAGGTACTGCATGTGATCTTCCAACAGTCTAGCAGGCATCCTGCTACCAACAATATATAAATGCATCGGCCTCTCAACACCACAAAGTCATAATAGTACCAGTAAGCATTTTCTCTCTCCGCTACATCAGCCTTGCCATCAGGATAGCAGCAGCCATCTGCACAGTGATATATTTCCCGTAACCAGCTCTTCACTTGAAACATTCGACAAGAATCCCGCATGCAAGTGTGGTTACCGGCTTGATTCAAGCATAGTTACCCCGGGACTATTCTTAGTCAGAATTGACATAATCACACCATAGTTAGTGGCCCTGTTCATCCTCCCCCTGACCGGGAGTCACCGAAGCATGTGGCCGAATCATTGGCCCAGAAACCCAAACAAACAGTCTTCCTCTCCCGTCGGAACACAAACCACGGGACATCTTGAAGAGCCGGCCAGGCACAGCTCCTGATCATCTGCAAAGTTTGGCCCGATGCGATATATGAGGATGAGTGAGAATAACAGACCGACCGGGATTCCCATATCGTATCATGGAGAAAAAAAAAACCCACCCATCGTAGTCCACTTAGCGTTGCACCCGAGCAAGGGAGGATAGTGGTTCGGACTACTTAGACTAGGGACTGAAGGATGACTACATACCTAGGAAGGTTGGGAAAGCAGGGAGTAACTTAAAGGGACAGAGAAAGGGAGCCTGGAGAGCTGACCTAGAATCCTATAAAGTCACTAGTCTAGTAGTCTAGTCAAGGGTGAGGACGGGGCCATGTGCTCCTTTTTGGGCTATGACTGGTTCGTGATCTTCCCACCCGGCGGGATTTCTGAATCTTGAGTCTTTGGCCTAAAACCTATACTAGGTGCCCTGAGCATTCATCCGGAATAGGATCTGATATGAAGGTTGAATTTGTATGGCTGATTTTCTGCAGACTGATGTTGCACCTAATCATGTACTGTATTATAGCTCTCAATGATTGAATTCATTCATGTTTTGTTGGCCTCCCTTCCCTCCCTCCCTTTCCATCCCTTGACAGGCAGGACGGCCATACCAGCACAGTTTACAACAAATACGGAGTATTCAGGAATGCGTTCCTGACGTTCCTTTTCTTTTCGGTCCAGTTTGCTATTGGCCATGATTGCCATTACACTTGCTTTCAATGATGTATTTTTGCAGTCTAGAAGCCTATCTAGAAGTCTACCCGTGTGATGAGCTCACATTTCAGGGCCTACCGTCCACTTTTGCAAGCACCCGACAGACCATGGATGCATGATTATATCTATAGTGCATCAGTCCCTTGGTTTAGTCCCATTCTACTGTACCCCCTCCTTTCCCCACACGGACACTGGGATGTCCAGCTCCTGACCAGTGGATGGGGCACTCTTTAAAGGGACAGACGAGAGGCGTTTGCTGGTGACCACAGCATGTGCTGACTTCCAATGCACTCAGTGGATTAAACCCCCCTCCCCCTATCAATCACATCATCAAGTACTTGAGCACGATCGACACTTTCTTTCAAGGAACTCCAATCGGTACTGTCTACCCTGAATCTTCGCGTTCGATTCCCCGCCCTCGCGACTGTCTCTGATGTCAGTCTCTGTATCTTGACGAAGAGAGGGCTGGTCTGATGGACGACCAGAGAATCCGTTAGCTAGCTAGTACTATTACTAGCTGTCCACTCTTTTGTAGGATAAATTCTCGAGGCTTTCTCCCCAAAGTGGGCAAAGAAATTGAAGACCCAAGACGATATTTGTTGCCTGTCTGCCGCAGCTCAGTCACCTCAGCAATGGGTTGCTGGCACTCTCTTCTGATTTGGTCCGTGCTTGGACCAGTTGTGCGGTCTGCGAATTTGAGTTCTCATGTAGATTTATTGTAAGTCGCTATAGCTCTCGTACTGACCCCGCGTCGAGAGTCAAACAGAAGGAAGGGGAAGACAGCTAATGGTGGCATATTCCAGTTTGGGCACGCAAAATGGCGGGAACGACTTCCCTGGCGCTGCGCGTCCTTTTGGTATGGTGAAACTGGGCCCTGACCTCTATGTCTCTGGGACAGACGCCTACTCCGGCTATCTGCCCAATGGCGAGTTCTCCGGGTTCAGTATGATGCACGAACAGGGCACAGGCGGTGCACCCAAGTACGGCACAGTCTCGCAGCTGCCGCTTACAGGGCACATCACCAACCCGCTCTCCAACATCACCGTGGGCCGTACAGGCACGGACAAAGCGGCGGTGGGTTATTACCAAGCTCAGACCTCCGAGGGGACGGTGGTGCAATTGAGCGCGTCCGCCCACGCGGGAATCTACCGTTATACCTTCCCTCTGGGCTCTATGGCAAACGTCCTCATTGATGTTTCGCATGTCTTGCCGTCCTATAGAGGGATGGGACTGAGTCAGGGCTATAAAGGCGGCAACATCACTGTCTTCCCGGACGGGCACTATGAAGGTCATGGTGTTTATGACAATGGCTGGAACCGCTCACCTGACTGGTCGATCTATTTCTGTATGTCCCCTCCTTTCTCCTTGCGTCGGAAGTCCTTGGAACGGCGCTCATAGAAGACCAGGTGGTTACTTCGATGCTGCTCCTGTCAGTAATCGAACCTATGTGGGGACGGATGCAGATGGCAGTGTTCGACAGAACAGTGGCTTTGCGTCGTCTAGCTCAGGCTCGACTCGCGTTGGGGCGGTGTACACATTCCAGGATACCTCTGTGACATCACGAGTAGGAATATCTTGGATCAGCACCGAACAGGCCTGCAGGAACGTCAATGATGAAATACCGGAAGACAAAGATTTCGTTTCTGTCGTCGCTGAAGCTCAAGAGGAATGGGAGTCCAAGGTCTTGTCCAAGGTGACAACCAGCAACACCAATGAAACAACTCTCAAGCTACTGTATACATCGCTTTATTTCATGCACTTGATCCCGACTAACCAAACGGGCGAGAACCCTGGATGGTCGTCCTCGGAACCCTACTATCAGGACATATTCACATTTTGGGTGAGTATCTCCTTGAGTAGTCCGAGAAGGAAGTGCATCGCTCACATGATTCAAGGATCTCTTCCGCTGCTCAACTGCTCTCATGCAGATTTTGCAGCCAACTGCCTATGAGGAGCAAATACGGTCACTTATCGATATCTGGCGCTTCGAAGGCTACATGCCGGACGCTCGCTCTTCCAATTATAACGGGCGCACTCAAGGAGGCTCCAATGCCGATAACATCCTTGCAGATGCTTATGTCAAAGGGATACGTGGCGCGGTGAATTGGGAAGATGGATACAAGGCGATGGTCAAAGATGCGGAAGTAACGCCTGCCAATTCTCCGGTCGATCCCCAGGCTCCTGACTCCTCGACTAAGGAGGGTCGAGGTGCGTTACCGGACTGGCTTCGCTTAGGGTTTATCACACCCAGATACTCCCGATCGGTCACACGGGCAGTGGAATATTCCTGTAATGACTTTGGTCTATACCAGGTTGCCTCGGGGTTGGGAAAGGAGGAAGATGCGACGAAGTATCTGAACCGGTCGCGCAACTGGCGCAACCACTGGAATCCCGAGCAGACCTCGCTTGGGTTCTCTGGTTTCGTGGTTCCTCGCAATGAGACGGGTTTCATGGAGACCGATCCCTTGGGCGACAGTGGCTACTGGGGCGATCCTTATTATGAGGCCAGCAGCTGGGCATACTCTTTGAATGCCATCCATGATATGGAGAAGATGATTGAGTGGATGGGAGGAAATGAAACCGTACAGAAACGGCTTGACACCATGTTTACCGACGGGGCCAGTGGTTCCAGTGGTATCATTTTTGATCCAACGAACGAACCGTAAGTCCGTGTCCTCAGATCAAAATCACGGATGCGCAAACTGATTCATGTGCTTAGCATGTTCAATGTCCCCTACCTATATCATTATATCGGCCAACAAGATCTGTCCGTTGCACGGTCGCGCAGTGTCGCTAAATCGTACTATGGTACGAGTGCGTCAGGTCTTCCTGGAAATAGTGACGCGGGTGCTATGCAGACTTGGATACTATGGAACATGATTGGGCTGTACCCTATTACTGGGCAGTCGACTTTCTTCATCCATTCCCCTTGGTTTGAGTCCCTTACCATCGACCTTGGAGAGGGAAAGACATTGAGTGTCACTGCCACTGGCGGTGACGGCAATGGCGGAGGCGATATTTATGTGCAGTCGCTCAAGTTGAATGGGAAAGACTGGAAGAAGAGCTGGTTGGCGTGGGAGGACATATTCGCTGAAGGTGGAACGCTGGACTTTGAACTTGGGCAGACGGCAAGTGGCTGGTTCACTGGCGAATTGCCCCCAAGTCCAGCTTCGTAAATACATCATAACTCTTTTCCATGAACATAGGAAGTAAGACACTTTTCTGATCGAATTGGGGCCACCCTGAGAGCTCTGTCAGTGGTACAGTTCGGACCATAATGAGGCTGCGGTCAACACCCGTAGTTCTCAACTCCGTCAGTAGACGTAGACGAAGGACTTGCCTAGAAATGGGTAAAGCAGGACTTGCAAATATTTTCTTTTCTTAGTGTTATGGAGCAGAAATGATGACCCAGTGCGGACAATTGTAATTGTGTAGATCATCATCTCAATACGATCTGCCCCAGAGAAGCGCCCGGAAGTGCCAGGAGAAGGAAGAATGGTCGATCACCGCAGTTCCAGTTCTAGAAGATCGCCGCGTTTATCGGCAACTATTCGGGACTTCGGAAACTACCCCTTAACGGGGCTCCTGCACAAGCACAATCAGAATCGTAACTAAATTGCGGCGTGGGAACCAAGTACACATCAGGAGGATGTTGGTTCAAGTATGTCTCGTGGACTTATGAGCATCAAAGAATCTGACGGTTGTGACTAAATTCATCAAGTGGGAGGTGTAGGTTGACGGGGGAGCAGGCGCGAACTTGGAAGTGGTCTTCTCCGCCATAGAGCTTACAGCCCAGCCGACCCGGGGGCCTACGGGTCCTTCCCAGCTCAGGCTCCAAGGCATGTACTGTACCTGGTTTAGCGCCTTCGAAACAAGCAACCTCACGCGCGATCACCTCCACTCCAGTCCACTCCAGTCCACTCCAGTCCACTTCAGTCCACTTCAGTCCACTTCAGTCCACCCCAGTCCACTCCAGAGCAGATCACAATCCCAATGCCTGGTCAATGACGCCTTTTGGCTCCCTGGATAAACTATTCTATTGTTTACCCTTTCCCTGGGATGTGTTCAATTCTCAGAACCTGCAGTCCCTCCACGTGGTGCTACTCTTGCGCTTGTAACATGAAGAGCACTTTTGCCTTTCACCGTGCTCAACCTTGACCAACTCTATGTCAGTCCGTCTACAGTACAGCCACCCTACTGGACCGGTTGACTACATCTTTGACTTACTGTCAGACAGCCACAGATCGAAAACACGCGACTGTTACTCACAACCGCATAGCGAATCACAATCGGCAGTTTCTCAAGAGCGTTAGCGAGTATGAGCACATTGGTGTGATTCCGAGCACGACATCTTTGTTTTACCCTGATCGGCAGCAGCTGCAACTCCAGCCACTTCCCAGGCCCTGTACTGTATTGATGTACTTGGTACTGCATGCTGCGGAAGGCGAAACCTTAATCACAGTAGCGGCATGCCACTAGCAAAGTCAATCGTCCTCGAGGGTCGAGCTGCATTTGCTGCCCTGGGGGGCTATATTTCCCTATTGTCGGGGTGTGGAGACCGCGGAGATGTTCGCAAGGACTACTGCCGAGCCGATCTTGTCTTTGGATTGGTTACTGAAACGCTGACAGGCAAGGTCGATCAGTTTGTAGACTATACGAGCACGACCCGTGGTTTCCTACCCTCGAGATCTCCACCTTCGTGGAGAAAGGGTTCTTAGGGACGGCTCAGTAGTTGCTAGAGACCTTCAGCTGGCTGAGAAACATGAATCGCAGGTAAGCGTCTCTCTTAATTGGATCTCTGAAAGAAGGCTCCTAGCTCCCCGGGTTCATTCATTCTCGGCGCATAGAATACTGCATCGTCGCTTCCATCGAGGAAAACGGTATACCAAATCTTAACTTGCTAGATGCATATAAGTGCATACATGCCAGGATGATTACAAATGACCTTCTGGTTGTAGTCGCTCGATCCAGAAACATTTGTCGAGTCTGCATGGATTCTGTGCTCTGGTCAATTGCTCACATGTCCTAGGCAGTTTCGGCTTACTATCCGGCATCACCGCGCTTTGAGTTTCTAGCTCGAATCAAGAAAGGTATGCGTATCATTCAAGCCAGTAGTAGGTCAGCATTGCATCGGAAAAGCTCCTTTGATCCGAAAGTGTGGCTCTCAGCCACCGCGTGGTGGGACAGTAAAGAAAGCGCAGATCACAATGGCAGTGGCGGGATTTGTTCCGAAGGCTGCATGCGATTTGAGTGAAGATCAGCGGACCTCGTGAACTGTGATGAATGAGCAATCGGCTTTATTTCGTACCTTGCTTGATGCTCACGTATGTCGTGCGCTTTTCTAAAGCCCAAATTATGTTCATCGCTAACCTCCAACACTGTGGTTGGAAGTCTTGAGATCATGACCATGCAAGCAAGATGCAGCCAACGCGGATCTTGATATGTCTTTACTTGACCGTACCTGATGATCACAGGTAAAGTTCAAACGGTGTAAACCCTGAGAGGATAAACAGACTATGATCATCATTATCCTATGCCAATCCGTCTCCACAACGAGGCAGCTCGTCAGCTTCATTCTCTGGCTCCCCTGAGCAGAAGCTACAGGTTAGGCAATTGCTGTCGATCCATCATCATCCTACACTCCTAAGCCCTCCTCAACACAGAATGTGAGCCAGCGACCTGGGATCATCTTTCTGCTCCAGCTTTGGTATATAAAGAAGGTCTTCACCACCCATCCTTCTCTATTCTTTTCTCATCCAGCAGCGAATCATTCACTCCTTTTCGAAGTCCAACTTCCTGTCATTCCTTGTTAATACTTACTATACCTTAATCAACATACTTTCCTCTCTTATTTTCCTATCACGCAAATCATCACAATGAAGGCTGCTTTCCTCGCTGTTCTCGCCGCTCTGGCCACTTCCACCATCGCCGCCCCTGCCGGCAGCTTGTCTGAGCTCACTCAGGTCACCAAGTCTATCTCCTCTTCCGGCTCTTCTGTCTCCAGCGGCGCCGTTGCTCCCTCTGGTGCTGCCGGCTCTGCTAGCGGCCATGTCGTTCAGGACCTGGGCGGCAATGTCAAGCAGATCCTCACCGTCACTGGACCTGATGCCAAGCAGCTCCTCATCGAGTTGAGCCCTGATGTCACTGGTCTTCTCTCCAGCCTCGGCCTGCCCGGCGTCGGAGTCGCTGTTGGCAGCGTTGTTCAATCTGCTTCTAGCCTCGGTGACCTGCTGACCGACCTCGCTCAGCCCCTCGAGGGTCTGCTCACCGTTGTTGGTCAGGATGGCGGTGTTCTTCTCATTCAGCTCGACCCCTCCGTCACCGCTCTTGTCTCCGGTCTCGGCCTGCCTGGTGTCGGTACCCCAGTCGGAACTGTTGTCGGTACTCTGGGTCAGAACCTGAAGCGCTCCAACGGCGAGATTGTTCAGGATCTTGCCCCCCAGGTCAAGAACGTCCTTGAGGTCACCGGCCCTAACGCCAAGCGCCTTCTCGTCCAGCTTAGCCCCTCTGTCGCTTCCCTCGTCGCCAATCTCGGTCTCCCCAGTGTTGGCACCTCGGTTGGCAGCATCGTCAAGACCGCTGGCAGCATCGGTGACCTTCTCAAGGACCTCAGCACCCCCGTCGAGCAGCTCCTCACCGTTGTTGGTCAGGATGGCTCCTATCTTCTCATTCAGCTGTCTCCTGAAGTTACTGGCCTCGTCAGCAGCCTCGGACTTCCTGGTGTTGGCACCTCGGTCGGCACTATTGTCGGCACTGTTGGTGACAACCTGTAAATGGTGAGTGGTGCTGGTTCTGCAAGTATGGGAAAAGGAATTTGAACGAGACTAACGTATTTTTTGCTCTTTCCAGGGAACCATGCTTGGTGGACGCCGCGCCAATATTCGACCTGTTCCAGATACCCTTTCTCTTTTCGATAACGTCGGTGTGATGGCCCGATGGGTAACCGACCATGTATAGCAACGAACAAGCTACAGTGTATCTATCTCATTCTGGTGTATCTATGCGATCCAGCCGGGGGTGTCGGTTTTGCATATATTGGGAGAAACCCCAGACTATATAGATTTAATCTAATTTTACGAGTTACTGTGATTCCCACCGATTTTCGCCGAGTCTATCCCACAATTCACTGCGTATCCTAGCCACACCGGCGATCTGTTTCAGGGAACTGAGACGGACGTCTGAACGATGGAGCTCGACAGCCCTAAGGAGGTTTGACCACTTCGGCTGGCCGGGAACGGAATGATGGACTACGGGACAGACACGGAATATCCGTCCTCCGCGATCCTCTATGTCATTAAATGATCAGTGATGAGTGATCAGGAGAGTAAGTTGTGACAAGCAGTTCGGCCCCTGAGCAATGCCCAGCCTCCAATAGCCTCCAGGGGAATAGGCGTGGAGATTGTTGTTGGGGTAGGGCTAAGTGGCCCTGGTGTTTCAGGTGAGCGGACCATCCATTCATCGACCACTTCAATTCTGGTGAGAAGAAAGATTGAAACTTGCTAGTAGGAGTTCTTCCCGCCGACTTCGGCACCTTCCCTTTCCAACTCTCATCTCTCTCATCTCTCATCGTTTCACTACCATTACTACTCTTTCCACGTCTTGTTATACCTTCTTATTTACATAGTGACTGAAAACGTTCAATCATTCAAAAGTCGGAGATTCCAGTGCTCTGAACTCTTTAGCCCTTATCTAAAGACAATCCGAAGCTCAAGCCACGCTGATTTAGCCGATGTCAACCCGCGCCCATCAGGGGGGGACTTAATCTATTTGAGTCAGGGTCCAGAGCCTGCTCACCATACTCCAAATCCAGGACCTGGCTCTCCATAGTGGCTCCGCGAACTCCATCGCACCAAGTGTATGACCGACGCTGATGGTTTTAAGTTGGGCCAGGTTTTGCCTAGTTGGGCAAGCTGCCCCGTTGTGTGCTGTCAAGAATAGCATTACTCGATCAATGGGGGAGTAGCCTATCGACTAAGGACAACCGAGACGTCTCCTGTTCCTTGGTTTCCACTCTCCACGCGGCTCAAGACTTCAAAGAAGAATTCTAAGCGGCTGCAAGGCGGTTAGCTCAAACGACAAACCGCTGTCGGCAAATGGCCGCTACGATGGAATGCTTTTCTGATATAAAGAGTCAGGCAAAGGCTCGCTGACGTGGACTCGGTGACCCATACTCTCAATTTCCTTTCTTTTCATGTACACTCTTTGACAGACGTCTCTACTACACTCTTTTCTTTGTTGATTCTTTGTTTCTCTCGTTCATTTTCGCTTCTTCATCACCAAATCGGCACGGCATCATGCTTGTCGACAAACTCTCTCTTTTTGCCGCCGTGGGCCTGGCGCCCCTTCTCGCTGCTGCGCAGTTGAGCGGTTCTGTTGGACCATTGACTTCGGCCAGTACCAAGGCTGCCACCAAAACCTGTAATGTTCTCGATTACGGAGCCAAGGCGGACAAATCGACCGACCTGGGCACTCCCTTGGCCTCTGCCTTTGCCGACTGCAAGACGGGCGGATTGGTCTATATCCCCGAGGGTGACTATGCGATGTCCACCTGGGTCAAGTTGGCCGGAGGTTCAGCCTGGGCCTTGCAGCTGGACGGTACCATTTACCGTGACAGCACGGAGGGCGGAAACATGATCATGATCGAGCACACCAGCGACTTCGAACTCTTCAGCAGCAACTCTAAGGGGGCCATCCAGGGTCTGGGCTACGAGCTACACAAGGATGACAATTACTCCGGCCCTCGCCTGCTGCGCGTGTGGGATACTACGGATTTCTCGGTTCACGATATCATTCTGGTCGATTCGCCTGCTTTCCACTTCTCGATCGACACTTGCACCAATGGTGAAGTCTACAACATGGCCATTCGTGGTGGTAACCACGGTGGTCTTGATGGCATTGACGTGTGGAGTGACAACATCTGGATCCACGATGTGAGGATATCTTCAAGTCTTGCAATCTGACTGAGGCTAACAGCATCACATAGATCGAAGTGACGAACAAGGATGAGTGCGTTACGATCAAGGTAGGACTCTGTGTTCTGAACCATATCAAAGATGAAATCCTGACGAGACCTGCAGAGCCCGGCACACAACATCCTGGTCGAGAACATCTACTGCAACTGGAGTGGTGGCTGCGGCATGGGCTCCTTCGGAACCGATACCAACGTCACCGATATCACCTACCGTAACATCTACACCTGGAACTCGAACAACATGATGTTGATCAAGAGCAACGGTGGAAGTGGATTCATTGAGAACGTCGTCCTTGAGAACTTCATTGGTATGTATTCAGACGCTGCCTCATTGACTACGAAGACGAGTGTTGACCGTCATTTCACTTATTAGGTCACGGTAACGCCTATTCCCTTGACATCGACAGTGCGTGGGCCAGTATGAGCACTGTGGAGGGCGATGGAATCCAGATGAGCAACTTCACGATCAAGAACTGGAAGGGCACTGAAGAATACGGTCTGACCCGTGGACCCATCAAGATGATCTGCCCTACCGGTGCTCCTTGCTACGACATCACCATTGAGGATTTCGCCATGTGGACTGAGAAGGGCAGCGTGCAGTGGTACTCCTGCCAGAGTGCCTATGGATCTGGATTCTGTCTGAAGGACAGTGACGACCACGCCGCTTATTCCGCCTCTACCACCACTGTGAGCTCTGCTCCCTCGGGCTACTCCGCCACCACGATGGCTGCCGATCTGACTGCGGCCTTCGACACCACCCTTTCTATTCCGATCCCTACCATTCCCACTTCCTTCTACCCCGGCGCTACTCCCTACAGCGCCCTGATGTCCTTGTCCTCTTCTGGCGCTAGCCACGGTACCCCTGCGACCAGCGCAGCTCGTGCTACTAGCTCGGCTGCTAGCTCGGCTACCAGCGCTGTGAAGTCTTCTTCTTCTTTTTCGTCGTCGTCGTCCTCCACCTCTGAGTACGTTGCGGCCACCAGTGCTGCTGAGTTCGTTGCCACCACCTCTGTGAGCAGCGCTCAGGAACAGATTACCAGTGCCCCCAGCTCGTCTAGCTCGTCTAGCTCGTCTAGCAAGCACCACCAGGGAGGTCAGTGGCAGCAGGGACAGGGATGGGGCGAGTCCCAGGAAGAGGAAGTGGGTGGCTGCAACGCTTAGGATGTTAGATCGATTTCCAACTCTGCTGTGAAATGAGATTAGCAGCCTGGTTGCACAGCGACTGTCCCCCAAAAATGACAGGCAGGGAGAATTTGCAATAGACCAGTGTTGCCTACAAGCCTGTCCCACTGAGAATGATAATATAATATATAGCATAGAACAAATCCAATGAATTGTCTTGCGACCCTTTTTGGTGCGTCCTGCTGCATGCGGGAAGTGGTTCCAGCCGGTGCCTGGATGTAACCTTATCGCCCCTGAGCTTGGACATGGACCTGGACCTGGGCCTTGACACCAGTTGAGATCACCACATTTGAGAGATTATACTGCATCCAGCACATACATTGATTGATATGAGCTTGATAGTTATTCCAGGATAGAGCCTTGATTTTCATCCTTAGGCAATTGAAAATTATCTTCGCTGCCGACCGAGGGG
This sequence comes from Aspergillus brunneoviolaceus CBS 621.78, assembly GCF_003184695.1. Taxonomy (NCBI): domain Eukaryota; kingdom Fungi; phylum Ascomycota; class Eurotiomycetes; order Eurotiales; family Aspergillaceae; genus Aspergillus; species Aspergillus brunneoviolaceus. The sequence goes on from NW_020290845.1 coordinate 57,005, forward strand.
AAATTGAGGGGAAAGTGGCCGGCTTACAGCAAGCGGGGGTGATGTCACCCGCAACTCCGAAGCAGGAATGAATCCCGCACTAGACTCGTATGGTACAGATGGGGGGAGCTTTGGCCTCGACCGTCCTTAGATTGTTTGCTGCTGCTGCTGCTGCTGCTACTGCCACCCCCGCATGTGCTCTTGGAGCTACCTTACCCTCCTCAACGCTCAACCTAACTTATCCTCTTTCGCCTCCCCCCCCCCCCCCCCCCCCCCTCTCTCTCTTCCTTGTCTTTTGTCTTTTTTTCTTTTTCTTTTCATCACTGACTCCCCATTCGATCTAAACTTTCCCAAAAGTGCTGGACGTTGTTGTTCGTTTCGCTCTACTTCAATCCGGTTTCTGCCTCCGATCCGAAGTATCACGTCTCTCTAACCTGTCTAAATGGCTTCGGACTCAGCACCCGCAGATGGCACCGGTGAGTGAGACTTTTCCTTCCCCCTTAACCTTTATAACCTGAAGCTTGCTGATCATCGCTCATCCTTTTTGATTCAGGTGTCATCCAGCTCGACCCATGGCTCGAGCCGCACCGCGACGCTCTCAAACGTAGATTCGAGTTTGTGGAGCATTGGGTCAAAACGATCAATGACCACGAGGGAGGCTTGGAAAAGTTCAGCAGGGTACTTACTTGATTTTATTTTCTTTACCAAACACCATACCCCGCGAGCTGATCGCGGGTCCGATCGAACTTATCTTGCCTTATCTACTAAGAGTCCCGAATCATCCCGCATTCCACTGACAAAAAACCGTCGGGTTGAAAACCGATAGGGCTATGAGAAATTCGGCCTCAATGTCGCCGAGAACGGGGATGTTATTTACAGGGAATGGGCCCCGGGGGCCGTTGAGGCCCAATTAGTTGGCGAGTTCAGTACGTCTCTGTGTTATTTCCTTGAAGTCAATGGAGCGAATTACTGAACAAAGGGGCCGCTGGGCAGACAATTGGGACATCAAGGCGAATCCGATGAAGCAGAATGACTTTGGTGTTTGGGAGGTCACAGTACCAGCTAAAGATGGGGCTCCAGCCATTCCCCATGACAGTAAGATCAAGGTGCGGCTGAACCAAAACAAGACCCCCGGCTGGTGGTGTTGTTGCACGATAAGGCTGATTTCTCTCGTCGCAGATCACGATGGTCACACGCGGTGGGGAGCGAATCTACCGTATACCTGCCTGGATCAAGCGCGTCGTACAAGATCTGAGCGTTTCCCCGACCTACGAGTCGGTGTTCTGGAACCCTCCCGAGGCCGAGCGGTATCACTTCAAGCACCAGCGTCCGACAAAGCCCGAGAGTCTGCGGATCTACGAGGCACACGTCGGCATCTCCTCCCCGGAGACCAAGGTGGCAACCTACAAGGAGTTCACCAAGAACATGCTGCCTCGGATCAAGTATCTGGGCTACAATGCCATCCAGCTCATGGCCATCATGGAGCACGCGTACTACGCCAGCTTCGGGTACCAGGTCAACAGCTTCTTCGCGGCAAGCAGTCGCTACGGCCCGCCGGAGGACTTGAAAGAGCTGGTCGACACCGCGCACAGCCTGGGTCTCGTGGTGCTTCTGGATGTGGTGCACAGTCATGCTTCCAAGAACGTGATGGATGGCCTAAACATGTTCGACGGCACGGACCACCTATACTTCCACTCTGGAGGGAAAGGTCAGCATGAGCTGTGGGACAGTCGACTGTTCAATTACGGACACCATGAGGTGCTGCGCTTCCTCTTGAGTAACCTGCGGTTCTGGATGGAAGAATATGGCTTTGATGGATTCCGGTTCGATGGTGTTACCAGCATGCTGTACACGCATCACGGTATTGGAACGTGCGTCCACCCCCAACCACACCGTTCTCAATACAAGGACTAACTTGAAGAAGTGGTTTCTCTGGCGGTTATCACGAGTATTTTGGGCCCGCCGTCGACGACGAAGGTGTCATGTACTTGACTCTTGCTAACGAGATGCTCCACAACATCTACCCCAACTGCATCACGGTAGCCGAGGACGTATCTGGCATGCCAGCCTTGTGCCTACCTCACTCGTTGGGTGGAGTTGGCTTTGACTACCGTCTCGCCATGGCCATCCCCGACATGTACATCAAGCTCCTGAAGGAGAAGTCCGATGACCAATGGGATATCGGCAACCTGGCTTTCACCCTGACCAACCGCCGCCACGGCGAGAAAACTATTGCCTATGCTGAGAGCCACGACCAAGCGTGAGTCTGCCTCCATACCACTAAAGCACTTATCATTCAACCTTCCCTCCCGCCCCCTCGAACAATTGAACTAATGCATCTGGCTCTAAACTAGTCTCGTTGGCGACAAGACCCTCATGATGTGGCTCTGCGACAAGGAGATGTACACGCACATGTCCATCCTCACCGAACTGACCCCGATCATCGAACGCGGGATGTCCCTGCACAAGCTGCTCCGCCTGGTCACCCACGCCCTGGGCGGCGAAGGGTATCTCAACTTCGAGGGCAACGAATTCGGCCACCCGGAGTGGCTCGACTTCCCCCGCGCGGGCAACAACAACTCGTTCTGGTACGCCCGCCGCCAGCTCAACCTGACCGAGGACCACCTCCTGCGCTACCAGTTCCTGAACGAGTTCGACCGCGCCATGCAGCTCACCGAGGACAAGTACGGCTGGCTGCACGCACCGCAGGCGTACGTCAGCCTCAAGCACGAGGGCGACAAAGTCCTCGTCTTCGAGCGCGCCGGCCTCCTCTGGATCTTCAACTTCCACCCCACGAACAGCTTCACCGACTACCGCGTCGGCGTCGAGCAAGCCGGCACCTACCGCATCGTGCTGGACAGCGACGACAAGGCCTTCGGCGGCTTCGGCCGCAACGACAAGGAGACGCGCTTCTTCACCACCGACTTCGAGTGGAATGGCCGTCGCAACTACCTGCAGGTTTATATCCCCACGCGGACCGCCTTGGTAAGCTTGCTCTTGTTCTTGCTTCTTGCCCTTTTGTCCCATATCCCCCGCCACCTCTTACTTCTTTACTTCCTGGTGTATTCTCGGATGCTAACAAGGAATCATTGACTGTACAGGTCCTCGCGCTGGAAGACACCCTCTAAGAGCCTGGTCCCACGTCCCAAGAGGGAACGTCCTCGGCAGGGCAGCTGGCACCCTCCGGATCTAATACCTACCTATCTATCCATCGATTTTCCTAGCGATTGACAAATTCTTTGTTTCTCGATTGTTTATTTTGTTAAGCTACTCGTGTTGATATAATAGCAAAGAAGCAAGCAATGCAATAAATAGACTGAAGTATGCCTTGTGCGTTTGGAGATGATTAAGTACTGTACCGAAGAGGGAGGAAGAGGGGGGGGCTGCCGCGGCCAGCGATATTGGAGACTTGTGAGGAAAGACTAAGTAATGGAGTCATGACCCAGGCTTCCTTCCCAATGGCATGTATTGTCCCCACTCGGGTCAAAGGTGGCGGGTAGTACGGAGTAGAAAGATGGGGTAAGTGATGGACTAGCTCACGGCTGGGCTGTTCACTGTTATTAAATACGGAGTATGGAGAGAGAGACTGCAGCAAGAAGCTACGTGGCAAGAATTAAGCGTTACAGAGATGTCATTACCATGCTAACTACGAACTGACAGATAATCCCAACAAAAGAAAAGAGTACAATTGTCTCAGCCCGGCGGGTATGAGGCTGATGGTGGTCATTTTAACTTACTTACATGAGCACGTAGTGTAACACAAGCCGGGAAGTCTCCATCCCGGCTCGGGGATGAGGGATTGCCTCCAAGTGCTCCTGCTTCCTTTATGAATCGTTGGACTTGATCAAAATCCTTTCTCTCATAACTCCCTTTTCTCAATTCGAGTACTGTACAGGCATCGATGGAAATCGGATCATGGAAGAAAGGTAGTCCATGTCTAACAAAAAAGGAAAAGGGCGCTTAAAAACAATATTACATTTAGGCCTTGTTCTCGAGCTCGGCCAAGATCTTCTCACCCTTGGCACGGGCAGACTCGAAGTCACCAACCATGTAGAAAGCAGCTGGAAAATCAGTCAGCAAGGATCTCATGATCAACACAGGAAACGAAGATTTAACTTACCCTCAGGAAGGTCATCACCCTCTCCGCTGATGATAGCCTTGAAACTGCGGATGGTGTCCTTGAGGTCGACCAGCTTACCCTCGATACCAGTGAAGACCTGGGCGACGGTGAAGGGCTGGGACAGGAAACGCTGGAGCTTACGGGCACGCTCGACGGTAAGCTTGTCAGCCTCAGACAGTTCGTCCATACCCAGAATGGCAATGATATCCTGGAGGGACTTGTACTCCTGGAGCATCTGCTGGACACGGGTGGCGGTGTCGTAGTGGTCCTGACCGACAATACGGGCGTCGAGCATACGGGACTTGGAGTCGAGAGGGTCGACGGCAGGGTAGATACCCAACTCAGAGATACCACGGGACAAGACAGTGGTGGCGTCCAAGTGAGCGAAGGTGGTGGCGGGGGCAGGGTCAGTCAAATCGTCAGCGGGCACGTAGACGGCCTGGACGGAGGTAATGGAACCCTTGGTGGTGGTGGTAATACGCTCCTGCATACCACCCATGTCGACGGCCAGAGTAGGTTGGTAACCGACGGCAGAGGGAATACGACCCAGAAGGGCAGACACCTCAGAACCGGCCTGAGTGAAACGGAAAATGTTGTCAATGAAGAGCAGCACATCCTGACCCTCCTCGTCACGGAAGTACTCGGCGATGGTCAGACCGGTAAGGGCGACACGGGCACGGGCACCTGGGGGCTCGTTCATCTGACCGAACACAAGGGCGACCTTGGATTCACCCTCGAGCTGAATGACACCAGTCTCCTGCATTTCGTGGTACAGATCGTTACCCTCACGAGTACGCTCACCGACACCAGTGAAGACGGAGTAACCACCGTGGGCCTTGGCGATGTTGTTCTGCAAGCTGGATTAGTCCACGTTCTCGGGCGAAATTCGAGGCCAGACAAGAACTTACGATCAACTCCTGGATGAAGACGGTCTTACCGACACCGGCACCACCGAAGAGACCAATCTTACCACCACGGGCGTAGGGGGCAAGGAGATCGACGACCTTGATACCAGTGACGAGAATCTCAGCAGTGGTGGACTGCTCAGTGAAGGCAGGAGCCTCAGTGTGGATGGGACGGAACTTGTCGGCCTTGATGGGACCACGCTCGTCAATGGGGTCACCAGTGACGTTGACGATACGGCCGAGAGTGCCAGGGCCGACGGGGATGGTGATGGGAGCACCAGTGTCACGGGCGGCAGCACCACGGGTCAGACCCTCGGTACCTGGGAACAGACGCGTTAGGGAACCAGCACGACAGATGTTGACACCGAGCCCACGCATTGGAAGGGATAACGACGAAGGAGGTCGAATATCGAGATCTTTCCACGGTGGCTGGTGGTGCAAGGTAGGTGAAGCTTACCGTCCATGGCAATAGTACGAACGACATTCTCACCCAAGTGTTGCTAATGCTGGGGTTAGCTATCAAAAGCTTTGATGTGATATATATGTCGAACTGGTAAGTGGTGGTAGTGGTGGTGGTGGACATACAGCAACCTCAAGCACGAGCTTCTGGCCGTTGTTCTCGGTCTCAATGGCGTTGAGAATGGCGGGGAGCTTCTCGCCGTCGAACTTAACTGTAGTCGGGAGTCAGAGATTATGTTCTTTGATGGCCATTGAGTCGTTTTTGATGGAATTGGGGATGGTATCGCGGTCGGAAAAGATTTTCGCGTAGCCGCCGGCAGGGTTTTTTATTTTTTTTTTTTGGCAGCGGGAAGGCAGGGAGCAAGTTGGAACATACCGTCAACGACGGCACCGATGACCTGGTGAATCTTGCCAACGGAGGAAGCCTCAGTGCTGGCCAGACGGGCAAGGGAGGGAAGACCGTTGGTCTTGGGCTGGAAAGCGCGACGGGCAACGGGGGTAGGCCGAGCAAAAGCAGCCCTCCCGAAGGTCCGGGCAAGACCGCTGTGGAAGAAGGAACAAGCCCAAGGTTAGTTCAAGGTTCTTTGATCATTGGGAAGGATGGAACAACAATAGGAAAAAGAAAAGTAATGGTGGGGGATGGGGGAAGGTCTAAGCTGGGGGGGATGGACAGGGTCTGGAGTAGTAGTATACCTCTTGAACATGATGATGGTGTTGAAGAGCGAAATGGGTATAGAGGGAGGTCAAAGGGGAGGATGGGGGGAAAGGGAAAAGAGAGGGAGAAAGAGAGGAAAAGGGAAGGGAAGAGGTTGAGAGAGAGACAGAGAGGAGGTCAGGTTCAGTTGAGGTGGAACCCACGCTTGGCCGATTGTGTCCGGCTTAGCCTTTCCGGGGCGGTTTTGCCGACGATCCCGTGATGTACCGAGCAACGCGCTTTTGTGTGTGTTTTCTGGCCAGTTGTACAGTACAGTATGTACTGGACGGGTATTGGTACTTACCGGAGATGCATCAATTACGCATGCATGCATGCAGAGTCGCAGACTGACTGGCTGCTGTGCAGACCGCAGCTTGTAATGACCAGGTAGAAAGGGCAAGTAGCTCCGATGTAAACTATACTGTGTATACAAAGGTACATGTATGAGAACATGTACCTTAAGTTACCTGGTCCATTCAGGCTAATCCAATCCATTTCCTCCTTCTCCTCTTTTCACTACCTTGACTCTCCGTACTAACTACTCCGTAACCATCCATGCTCATTGCTCTTCCCGTCCGTCCGAGTAGTCCAGCTGCGCACCTGGCAACCATGATCGAACCCAAACCGTGCCCTGAGTTGGGGTAACAATCCCAATCCATCGGGGGCAGTTTCGCACACAAAATGGGGGATCGGACTTGGCACCAGTCCGGATACTATCTATTAACTTACCAACTGGAACCCCGGCCAGCCCCCCCCCCCATCCCCCCTCCTTCATTGCCCTTCAACGATGGATATATACTTCCTACTTTATGTTTAAATACCAATGAGCTTGATTCTATTTTACAAACAAGTATTCTCAATTCTCTTATTGTCATCTACCACCTTCATTCATCTCATCCAACTTCCCAAACCTCTCCCCTACATGTATGTACCTTGAAAAGCAAGTGGTTGCTCCGACAACATAACAAGACATGCACGCACCGCATTGCATCCATTCATTCATACAGCCAGAAAACAAGCGACGGTATCGGACAAACCGCAACCGCAACGAAAAAAAAAAAAATCTGACGTGTTCCCGTGATTTCCCATTCCGGTTTTCTTCCTTTCAATTTCAACCCATCTCTGTCTCTTCGCTCCTTGGCCCCAAGCTCCTCGGTCTAGCGGTGTCTCGAAAAGCAAGCTCGATCTTAACATTGATACGATAACGACGACACGTAGGGGAACAATCAAAGCTCGTAGTTCCCTAGCAACCTAGACCGATGGTCGGATGAGGCTGGGAAATCCAAAAAAACTCAATTGCATGCAACCCGATAAAACATCGCTTAGCTTTGTACTCGTCCGTACCGGTCTTGTTGTAACAATGACGTTTCCAGTTAGAGCCGCACACATTTTACATTACTGGGTACTAGGTAGGAGCTCAAAGCACCTACCAACCCAGCTAGTGGTAGGAGCCGTCTTCCCTCAAATCTGATATCGGGTTTCTTGGTTCACCTGTAGCCATTGAGTATACATATGTCGGAAAAAAAGCCCTTCCAATTTTATATGATATAACTTCTTCGGCAATTGGACAACCTGATGGCACTTGCACAGGTACTGTACCTTACACACAGAAAAACCAAAACTAAAAAGCAAAACCAAAAACCCCGATCTAAGGCTACAAAGGAGATACATTGATTATGGCACAGTACGAGGTACAGAGGGGTCTTTTTGGGCTTGACGTTTGACAAACAAAACATGTGCGAGAGCAGGTGTCCAAGCTGGATGGATGGTCACCCATCCGCCATGATCAGAGGGTGCGTATCGGAGCAGGCAGGAGTCGGGTTAACCATCAATCAAGCCAACGCTGCCGCCTGCAACTCGTCCAATCGTTCTACCTTCAATCCCGAGGATTTGTCCGGGAATTTATTGCTTCTCAGCGGGAGGGCTCTGGACGAAGCCCTTGCCCTCATAACCCTCGGAGCTGATGCCGTAGATGGGGTTGATCTTCTCGCGCTGTTGGGTGGGAAAAACCAGATCAGTAATTGTTCGTATAGATCAGGGATCCCTCCTTTCGAAGAAGAAAAGGGGGGTACAAAGGAGCGCAGAATGCATATGAGGGACTTACGAGAGCGTATTCGTTGCTAGCCTCCTGCCACTCCTTGCTCATGGTCTTGGGGAGGGGCTTGGCGAAGTAGTGGACGGCGTAGAAGAGACCGACGCCAATGGAGCAGTACTGGAGGACCTTGACGAAGATTCTGAAGGCCTCACCCTTGGGGGGCAGAGTGCGGGGACCGTGGTTACCGAAAGAGATGAAGTAGGCTATATTGTGGGGAAGAACAGAACCCGTCAGCAAAATTCTGTCTGCGCCAGCCAGCAACCAGAAAAATGCCATCTCAGGCGGACTGAGAGAACATACCAGCCTTCTTCTCCTGGAGGGTCAACTGGTGCCAGTCAGCCTGCATGCGGTCTCTGAGCTGCATCCACAGGTCGGCCTGCTCCTGGGGGGGCATGGCCTCCCAGCGCTTCTCGATACCGGCGAGTGTGGGATTCGAGATGGCATGCTCGGAAGCGGCGCGGGTCTGCTGGGAAGCAATGGTCTGCTTCTCAGCCTGGGGACGAGCGTTCAGGCAAGCCATTGGGCTCGAGGCCGTGCGGTAGGAGCGAATGGCAGCGGTGGGCATGGCCGAGCTGCGAGCAGCGGCCCGAGAGATGGACTGAGCGAACATTGTGTGCGATGGATGACGGGGCGTCTGGCGATCAATCAACGGTAGAAATCAACTCTCCAGGAGTAAGAGGAGCGATTCCTCGATAAAGGAGGATGGTGGACGTTGGGGATGGTGGAGTGGAGGGGTGACGAAAGAGTCGCGATGGGGGGGGGACGAAGACGTTCGATGATCTGTGGTTTGAGGTGGAAAGTCGAGTATCCGGACAGGCTAGCTTAGTCCATTTTACCACCACTCTCATTGGCCTGTGACCAAAACCCGTCCCGACCGCCCGTCCGCCTTTGCCCGTCTGACTGAATCCCTCTTGTCCCCCAAGAACTAAGAACATCAGGCGATGTCCATGATATTGATAAGGGGTTTCACCCGTGATCATGATTGTTTTCTTGGCTTGGCGCTCTAGTGCAGGTTTATTCTACTGGATACTATGACTAGTAACGATACTCTTGTATCCCGGACTGTCAGAATTGAAGGGAACTCGGAATTCTATTTATTCCGCACGCTCAAGAGAGCCGTCAGCTACGTCAGTCACTTTACAACGCCATCGCAAGAGAAGGGAGAGAGCACGATCTCCGACTTTTGATGACCCGGATGTAATTCCGAGTGCTGACTTTACACCCACCGCGCCAGTCCTTCTCCATGGTGGCCAACAGTAACCTATTCTGTACACGCGAACGCTGAACAAACAAGCACGAATAATCCCTGCCCAGTCGGTGTCAACCCCACAAATTGCCAGAATCGCTCAAGATTATACGGTAACTATGTATAGGAAAAGAGAACAAAGCAGAGTCAGGTCGTAACAATCTCATATTGAACTAAGAGTGTGCCAGGAGACTCGGAGAGAACTGTTTCGTTCCTGGTTCCGCCGCGATTCGAGATGATGCGTTGCGATGTAACAACCAGCATAGTTACCCTGGTCCGGACCCAGCCGGCACCGTCATTTATTTACCAGCCTTGCCACCGCTGGCCTCGGCCAGGACGGTCTTCCACTCAATGTCGGACTTGTCGTCAGCGTGGATGGAGTTGTGGATGTTGAGGGCGTTCTTCAAGTTTTCGCGGGTGCTGGCGTAAATCATGGACCACTAGGGAACCAGCGTCAGTATTCGAAAGTCCGTCGGCCACCAGAAACAGATTACGATTGGAAACATACGAGAGTGGGAGCGTCGCTGGGGACCCAAGAGATGAAGATGATCTTGCTTCTGTATCGAGGGAAAAGAAAGTTAGGAAACCTATGCTTCGGCGGACCCGCAAGGAGCGCAGGCGATCATCGTACCTCTTGCCCTCACCACCGCCGAGCTCGTATTCCACATCATAGACGGCGTAGCGGGGAGCGGGGTTACCCTTGCTGTCCTTAGCAGCCTCGAGCTTGCTGCGGAAGACCTCGTAGTCCTCGTCCTTGGAGGACTCGTCGATGACGACTTCCTTCTTGTTGTCGGCGATCTTGAAGATGATGAACTTGGTCTTGTCTGTCTTGGAGCCTCCGCTCATGCGGAAGTCGTTGAATGCAGTGATGCACTCATCCGCGATGGAAACACTGTTTGGGCACGGCGATGTCAGCGTGGTCCCGGAGACACCGAGCTCCCCACCACTCCCGACGGAGCCAAGTATCAACATACCCAGATGCGAGCTAGAAGATAGTGAAGGGATCAGCTTAGTTCGAATTATAGCCAACCAAGAGAAGAATGTACTTACCGACATGATAGATTATAGTTCTAGAGTTGAGATGGGGGAAGTGGGCTAGTGGATAACCTGCGCAGGCACGCGATGTCAGTCGGCCAGATTCCCCTATTTGTCCTCTGTCGTCACAGCACGGTCGGTGACTGCAGTAAGAAGGCCCCGAGCTGAGGAGGAACTGAAAGGGCGACTTACCGAACACTGAAACAACCTACTAAGGTAATATTCGAGAAAGGCGGAAGAAATTGGAAGAGAGAGGGTGAGGGTGAGGGGGATTTGAGAAGGGAAGAATAGTGGTAATAATGGGGGGGGGAAGAGAGGGGAATGAGAGCCGAGATGGAGATAGAGGGGCATTTACTTGTTGTGCTTTGCGCTCCAGCGGCGGCGGGCGGGCAGTGGGGGTCCTGCCACGTGATTCGTCCCATCGCACCACCAGCCGCCATTTTCTCTTTCCACTCTTCCCCCTGAATTTGCTGGGCGATGACGGAGTGGCAGTGAGTTCTAAGTTAGTCTAAGACTCTACCCAGTTAGGTTACAGCCTAGGGGAAAGGGGAGGTTGAATGCCCACCGGTGACTAGCAGTGCTGTATTATTATAGCATGGGCAGGCATCACCATCACCACCACCACCAGCAACATCCCGCATAATGCGCCTTGTCTGCAGCCTTGTGCCTGCAGCTTTGGCAGACCAGTTCCTCATTTAGTTACCACAAATCCAATACCTACCCCATCTAACTTGTATGGAGAGCTCACACAAAGCCATGTCGCTTGAGTAGCCTAATCACAATCTATTGACCGCAGTGACAGTCAGTCCCTCGTTCTATTCTCGGAGCTGCAGCCAAAATGAATTTTGTTTTCGCGCCGGAGTAAACCGCCGTTGATGGGTGGCTAACCATGGAACTAGCCCCGGCTAGCCCAGTGATATCACGTCAGTCCGGTCTTGGTAAGGCTGCAAATTCGATAGCTATGTACCTAGTATCGCCTCACAGCCGTCGCTCGAAGACACGATGCGAGTGTAAACGATGATAACACGGATATTGACCCATTTGCCAGAGTGTATATGCTTACATCATAATTTTATTTCTGTGAAGAACTAGATAAAACGATGCTGAGCGGCGTCGCATGATGCGTAAGATGGGAGTGCGTAAGGACATTATTGTCCACGCTCGAGACGCTGAAGTAGAAATATGCAAATCGTGCCTAGATACAAGAACTGCACCACACGCTTGACAACTGGGTATATAAGAATATGAAGATCGAAAAGAAAGTATTTAAAAGGGCATAAAAATCAGATCGTCTCATGAAACGTCGTCAACTTGACAGTGCGATCCAGCAAGGCCTGGGAAGAATAAGACTGCGGATCGAATCATCATGAAGAATGCCCGAGATTTGAAGCGATAAGCCATGTTTGAAAGTAGCTGTCAAGTCCGTGGCTCTCGGTTTGGGAAAGCCGGGCTAATTGCAGAAAACGCTCTGTAAACAGCAATCTCAAATCAAGCGCGCACGGAAGACCAAGCTAGAAGTAACACAGGCCTATAAGGCTGCGCACCTGGACCAGGATAATAGCTTTGAAGTCTCATCAATCCTCTTCCGCGTGGCCGCCGTCGATGATTTTGCGCCAATGTTGCGGAAGGCATACGCAGACGAGTGGAAATGCCTTGATCTCTCCTAGCGGAGGCGGAGAAGGGGCCGGCCGTTGTGAGCCATTCGAGACACCGCTATCGCGCTGCTCATGGTGTCTAGCGTCATGGTCATCGACGCTCTCGGGAATGCGAACGCCGGTAGCCCATCCGTCATCCCATATACCGATCACCTTCAGCATCTCGCCTCGGTCCAGTGCGAATTCATCTCCTGCTCGAGGTTGATATGCCCATAGTACGGCCACCTTATCACCGGGATGTATCTCATCCGGCGAATAATAGTCCTGGAAAGAAGACAATTGCTCCGACTGTCCGCTTGTCACGCCTTCAGGTGACGAGTAGTGACCGGCTCCCATTGAGCGCGGTGAGCTATCAGTGCCCATACCAGCCAAGGCTGAGTTGCTAGATAGCGAGCCGTGACGCTTGCCAGTTGTTGGGGGTATTTTCTTGGACATAGCACCCGGGCTTGCACCATACTCTGAGTCGGAAGAGTCGCTGTACTTTCCGCCCCCGAATAAGGCGGCCGAAAGACGGGATCGTGCCGGTGATAAATTGGGCACCTCGCGCAAAGCAGACATTCGAGCGACTCGTCCTCCAGGAATGGCAGCATAGCCATTGTTTACCTGGGCCTGTTGCATTGATGGAGACCCCTTCCGTTGTGGGTTCGGCTGGTTGAGGCCACTTTCATCACGCGCTTTGCGCTTGCGGCGCAAGCAGATGAAAGCGAGTAGGGCGAGGGCAGCCAGTAAAGCAAGCCCCGCCACGGATCCTATCACAATACCTGCAATCTCTCCACCAGATAAGCCATCCGAAGCACCAGCTGTTGAATTTGATGTTGACGTCGACGTAAAAATCGGTGTTATCGTTGAAGAGGGAACGGTTACATTCGAGCATCGGGTAGCTGCTCCTGCGCTTTCGCAGCAGGAGTCGGTGGTGTTGGTCGAGCTCGTTTTGCAATGCGCACACAGCCCAAAAAGATTGGACCGAAATCCACAGTTTTCCGGCTCATTGTCAGCTCCGGCGACGCAGCTCACAGTGATTGAGTCAGCAGGAAGAGCGCAAATGGTGAAGTCGGACCGAATCTGGGCCATGTAGTCGTCAGCCCTTTCAGGACAAAGGTCGGAGTCGGTGATTATGGCCTCTTCGCTTTCAGCCATCTGAGCCTATTCTATGTTAGTATGCAAACAACATGTCCTGGTCAAATGAGAGTCTAACGCAGGCGTCAGCGCAAAGCGGTCTCGAATCCTGAACAGAGAGATTGCAGTCGTCTTTTGAGCTTTGGACCAAGCTACTGCAGATCACACTTGTGGTGTAGCGGGCATAAAAGTCGCTAGTGTCAGTGAGGTTGGCACCTTCGCATCCTAGATAATCCACGTATCTGCCGAGAGAGGGACTCGTGAGAATTTTGAGTTGGTAGCATAGAGGGCTGGGCAGGCTCACTTTGACTTCACAAAAGACTGCATGACATAGGTATTCAGCTCCTGGTCGAACTGCGTTAAGTTGGAGACATATTGCATGAATGGACTAGGGAGCGCTTAGCATGTCACTGTACTTCACATAACAGCTGGGCATACGTACAAATCCGTATAGAGACTTGAGTTGGTTGATATAGAGGAGGTATTGAACGCAGGGCATTGGGTCGAACCCGAGAGTGAGATGCATGTGCTAGACATCGTTGCAGCACTCAACCGCGCTTTCCCGTAGGTGTGTATACAGGGCTGGTGTGGTGTTTAGAGAGCGTATGACAGACTCAAATCCAGTTTGCGGTTTTGTCTTTGGGAGGCAGTATATCAGCAATCGCGCCCCATGGTTTTCTCGTCGCTTCCTGTTGCACGCCGTCAGAGCTGGACCTGGCTGGGATTGTTCGATTCGATGATGAATTTCGACGCGCACACGGACTTCCAACTAGGACGCTTGCAGGAAGTGAAGTCTCGACTAAAGAAACACGGGGATTTGCGGAGAGCTGGGGAAGCGAAAATGATAGCACGACGGCAAATGGGCTAGACCCAATCTGCCTCAAAAGCCGGCGGTCAAACGAGCGACTAGAATCTGAAGGCTAACGGGTCAATTGAGGTCGTCCAGAGAGAAGAGGGCTAGAAATTCAGTAGACAACTGAATTGATGAGAAAAGGGTAACTTGAAGACAAAGAGTGGATGTGAAGTAAGAAGGCAAGCACGAGTCAGAGCTGATTTGAACCTCCAGGCTAGTTTGGAGTCGGTGGCCGTGCTTTCCCCTCCCGGCATCCTCACTCGACTGCCGCTGGAGGAAAACAAAGTCGCTCGTCACACTTAAAAATAGCTAGTAGAGACCTTCCATCGATAACTTATGCGATCGAAAAAAGGGCAACAGTAATTGAGATCCGAACGATGGGGAGCGCGCAGGGTTTGAAGAATTCAGGATGTGCAATCACCAACCTATTGGGAGTTGGGGGACTGACAAGAGTCAATAGACTACTGAAGTTAATAAGGGGGTTCTGGCGCGGGCGGTTCGCGAAAGCGGCCGGCGTCTTCTCAATTCAACCTGCATCCACAGCACAAGCGCTCAAATTCAGTTCCTCCACATCCAGGAACAAAATAGTTTCTGTTACCGATCGAGTTAAGTCGGGCTGGCAGGGAGCAGGTTCCTATCGAATCAGAATTAGATCGAGAGGCCCCCCCAGCTTCGAGCTCCACAGGCTATCCGGAAGTGAGCTTCGAGGTAGATCGAACCCATCACCGGCTCCAGAGTCCAGACAAAGAACAATCGCAGAACACATACGTTTGGGTCTTGACTGCAACGATCCTCGGCGTATCCTATAATTCTGAGTGCGCACTCAGTCCGCACAATTCGTCGTCGCGGGGTTTGAGACACCACCGGAATTTAAGTGATTGTATACAGCTCGTTTCAGACGCTCAACAAAAGCCTAAATGTCAAGATGCGAGCAGAAAATTGAGAAAGAAGAGAGGAGAGAAGACAGATGCAGGAACCGCAAACTTTATCATCCGGATGGTTAGGAAGGTTCTGTGATGCATGGCAAGTCACTGGAAGGTATTGTTCCCAACTGACGTGGCACACCTCGACCTTGTGAGGCTGTTAGTGCCAGAAGCATGAACTGAGATGGGCATTTACAGTCAATCTGATGATGATCCACCTTGCTGATGAATTGTTCCTGTCTACAACCCTGGGTTGAGCCAGCATGCAAAAAAAGGTCCGTATGGCGTTCCACACCCTGGTAGCCAGGCATTTATTGACTAAGGTGTTACGAAGTATCCGTACCTACAACAGCACAATTCAGTAGGGAGTCGGGACTGCAAACACGGGAACGAAGCCTGAACCAGAACTCCAACCTGTGGTACGCTAGATAGGTAATTATCATTCTAGCCCTAAGATGGAAGGCTCCCTTTTGGGCCCGGGGGTCGGGACTCGGCGGGTCGGATATGGAAGCCTCCATATTGATCTGTTAATTACGGGGAGGTATATTAAGTTACTTGTTCACCATTTGACCTGGCTATGATCGCCCATTGATGATGTCTTCAGTTCAACTGATGAAGACTTGATGATACACATCTATTCAAGTGATTCTCGGAGCTCATTAGGCTGTTTCAGGTTCGATTGCTAATTGTACGTCAGCCACTAGGAATGCTAGGTTGCTTGACACTGCCGCTGTTGGGCCGATCGCCATTTGCGATAGCTCACAATCCAAGTCATGACATCGACAGAGATTTGTCCACGATCTGCTTCCTCAATTTCACCACGTAAGGTAGCCTCTCTGGCTAGGTTAACTTTTGGCTATGCAGTCCAGCCTTCAACTCCCGGCCAATTGCTGGCAGTAGAGCCGTTCCAGCCGGAGACCACCTACCATGTCAACACTATTCGAGTTTCTGCGAGCACCTAACCTTACCACCCTTGCGTCTTGTATAGCGGTCTCTGATAAACTACACCATAGTAAAGTAGACCCAAAGGATGTAAGGAGCTTGGTGTCGCCTGACTATTCATTGTCAATTGGATATTGTCTCGGTCTGGAATAAAGGTGGCTGTAAGCCGTGGTTTTCGGATCGTGCAGTACTATGCTTGGTTCCAGATGACAGTTGGATGGGTGCGAGCAGATTCAGACCGCCATGAGATGCCTCACAGATTCCTCCATTTATTCCGCAGATATACCCGAGCCTCGTATTCAGATCAAGACCCAGCAGTGGAAAAGACAATCCCCGGACTTATAAGGATTGATGTCGGGTGATTCTCCCGACATGTTATCATATGTGTAGATGTTGTGAACTCTAGATTTCTCGAGGCGGGTCCTTGGGTCTCCGCCACTGCAACAGAGCTCGGCCCCGAAATCTACCTTAAGACGATGGTGACGCCCTGCTTTGGGCAGTGATATCGGAAGGGAAAGAACTGATTATCTGGGTTGTAGCGTCACTGACTTCCTGAGATAGGTTGCCTGTTGATCATACTGTATTTACTCCCAATCTTCGAGAGGCACGGGTCCATTCTCATGCGCAAAAGCTGGTTATATATACCTCGCCGCCGTAGGTCCGAAATTGCTTTCCGCGCCCGCGAGTCAGACGAAGAAAAGATCTATTTTATACAACACTAAATATCGTCCATATCATATACCCAGCGGTGTATCTATATTGTGCGACATGAGGAAGTATGTCTCATGACTGGATAGGTTATAGCCAGCGACTCTTGACTATGAGTATAGTTAGCACCAGTTGACAAGAGAGTTGTAGCATCACAAATGGATGGATATGTCCCATGCTCTCACTGTCGAGCGAATCAGATTTTTAGTGGTAGAGTACAAGACGATGGAGATTAGTGGATGTTGTTCATGTTGTTCATGCTGTTGTGGAAGGCTGAGGCTGACTGTTAAAAAACAACAGCATCGAGAACTGCCCGCTATGTCAGGTGATAGAGTGGCATGGACGACGTCATCTGATCGCGAGCCTGCAGCAGGCATCCATCCGTCCTGCCATCACTCCACCACTGATTTTCAATACACCTTGACTGTGATCCACCAGAACAACAAACGCATGTCTGAGGTTGATCCTCTCTAGCTACTATACAGTCCTATACTATCCTACTTGCATGATCAGGCATTCGTCCCATTACCAGTGACTCTACCATTGCGACCAACCTGCGAACATGTGTGGTTCAGACATCTTTCTAGCGATCCTCGCCATTTTCTTCCCTCCGATTGCGGGTGAGCCAGAGACCTTGTCATGACTCCGTGCTAACCGCAGATCAAGAACTAACACCGTGCGTCCAGTGTGGATCAAAGTAGGCCTCTGTACGGCTGACTCGGTCATCAACCTTGCTCTCTGCTGTCTCGCCTATATCCCGGGCCTCCTGCACGCCTGGTATATCATTCTCAAGTATCCCGAGCCAGACTATGATGACCCCAGCTATGCGCCCCTCCCCGAGAATCACAGGGGCGACGTCGAGAACGGTCGCGTCACATATTACTATGTCTCCCATCAACCCATCCAGCACCCATCCCAACGGGGCTATGGGACCCTGCCTCCGCAACAACCCTACGCGGCGAACGCTCAGCCTCACCAGCAACATCCTGCACCTCACCAACAGCACGAACATGCTTCTGGAGGCGACGGCGGCGGCGGTAGCAGCAGCCGGGATCACGCCGATGCGCGGCCACCTCCCACATACGCCGAAGCAGTGAAGGGAGACCACAAAGTACAAGACCATCAAACAGCCCAAGCCTGAATGAGACCAGGACAAACGCAGTTGCCTCGCAACTTGCTGTCTGTTGTCTCGAAATACTGCTGCTGCTAGGGAAAGGCCAGTAAAAGGATTGTCTCCACAGTCCTACATACTGTTGGTTTTTTCCTCCCACCAGGCCTTACGAATCACAAGCTACGATCACCTGCTTACAACGAATGGTAATGGATAATGACAATGTGCTATATGTATTTGCTTAACTGTCTTTGATCAGCGCGGTCACTAACTTTCGGGCCCGTCTCGGGGGCCGCTCGCTGATCTGGCTCTTTAATGTTTTGTTGTGAAGATAAACCAGGAGAATAATATTAGCATTAGCTTTCAAAGTAGCTATAGGGTCATAGACCACCATTGTTCTACCAAGAAATCCAAACTCCTCCCCAAAAGTCCCTCTCACCGCATAATCCGTCCGCGTACTAGTAAGTAAGTTAGTAGAGAGGGGAGTGTCCACCAGAAGCCCGCAGAAGCGCGGCGTTTCCGCATGACCGCCTTCTTTCCCGGCCGCCGGCCGGACAAACAAGCCTGAGGAATGAATCTGAGCCGAGTGACTCGTCCGACCTCCAAGCAAACCGACAACGACAACGACGAAGATACAGCATCTGCATTGACCCCCTGTTGTTAGCCCTAGCAGCAGCAGCGGTCATGCAGTCCATGCCATTGCTGCTCAGGCAGTCAATCCGGTCCAGCTTCCAGGGTCTTAGCCGCACTACTACTACTACCACCTCCTCCCGCCCGGTGCGAAGACCGCTGCTACGACTACTGCCCGCCGGTCTCGTCCCGCAGGCTCTTTGTCCTGGCCGAGAGACAACAACACCCCGGAGCTTCTCGACCTGCCTGCAACGCCAATTCCGGACGCAAACCTCGGTGTACTCATCGAATGAATCGGAGAAGAAGCAAGACGTGATTATCCTGGGAGCCCCTCCCACCAAAGACACCCCGGCACCGTCACCGCCGCCGCCGCCATCAGCTATCCCTGAACAGAACCCACATGTTGAGTCGGATGCGGGGAGAGACAGTCCCGCCGCCGCCGCCGCTGCTGCTCCTCCAGAAGAACAGACGTCAACCACCGCTGGGCCCGAAGCAGCGGAGCGAGAGGGAAAGAAACAGGAAGACCATGCTGGTGCAGACGCCGCGGGATCTGGGTCGCAGCTCGGGGGTCTCCCATCCTACCTGGAGAACCGACGGTCGCAATTCGCCAAACAGTTCAGCGTCGTGATGGACAACCTCCAATCGAACATCTTCGTGGCCGGGCAGCGACTGAACGACCTGACGGGCTACTCCGCGATTGAGGCATTGAAGAAGGACATCCAATTCCAAGGTACGAGAAAAAGCTACAGTCTTCCGGACATAAGACCCCACCACCAGTCCAAGATTTCTAACCTCACTTTTCGTTTGACAAACAGAGGAACGACTTCGAGCCGCCCGCCTGCAAGTCCGCACCGCCAAGGACGCCTACGCCGCCGCCATCAATAACCGATCGACCTCGCAGCGCGAGGTCAACGAGCTCCTGCAGCGCAAGCACGCCTGGTCGGCCGCCGACCTGGAGCGGTTCACCCACCTGTACCGCAACGACCACACCAACGAAGTGGCCGAGAACGAAGCGCAGCAGGCCCTGACCGCGGCGGAGCACGAGGCCGAGGAGGCCGCCGCCCAGCTGAACAAGAGCATCTTGTCGCGCTACCACGAGGAGCAGGTCTGGTCGGACAAGATCCGCCGCATGAGCACCTGGGGCACCTGGGGCCTGATGGGGGTCAACGTGCTCCTGTTCCTGATCTTCCAGATCGCCGTGGAACCCTGGCGCCGCAAGCGGCTGGTCAAGGGCTTCGAGGAGAAGGTCATCGAGGCCATCGAGAAGGAAAAGACCCTGAACCAGGCGCAGATCCTGAACCTGCAGACCGAATTCTCTCAGCAGATGGCATCCGCCTCGGCCAGCAGGGCGGAATCCGAGCCTGTTGCTGCTGCTGCTGCTGACCCCGTAGCAACCTCAGCAGGTGCCTCAACAGAGGAGGCCACCACCGCCATCGCCGCCAGCGAAGCTATCCCGAACGAGCAAGAGACCAACCCAGCCCTCCCGGCGTCCGCTCCGGTACTGCCCGAGACCGAAACCCAGGCCGCACCTCCCGTCTCAAACAACAACACCAACAACAACAAACTACAAAATGTCCTCCAGACCTGCAAAACCCACTACTCCCGCATCCCTCCCTACGCAACCCTCATCGAATCCTCGCGCCGCTATCTCCGAGACCTTTTCAGTGATCGCCAGATCACCATGACCCAGCGGGATCACTCTGTCCTTGCCATCCAGAGCGCTGCCGCTGGTGCAGCTGTCATCGGGCTGCTAGCGTTCTTCATTCGTCCACAGTGAGAAGTACCGTTGCACCGTGCTGAAATGGACGTTCTTGTGTATGTTCATGTAATAAGCATTGACTTTTTGTGGTTGGCGGGAAAGGAACGTCCTCCTGTATGTATTTGTATAAAGACCTCCCAAGACATAAATAAAGCGATGATTATTTTTTTCCCGTATCAACAAACGACTTTGATATAGCGGGTGTGGGGAGGGGGAGGGAAGGTTGGTTTAGTAAAGCCTGTAACGGTGGTTATGTTCTTGTTTGTCTATTGAATGGCAGGTTCAGCAAAGAAGATTACACATGTATCAAGGAGTGGCCGTTCAAAGCTCCGAGGATGCCCAAACCTGATATCCAGAGGACTAAGGACCCAGAGAATCAAGGCAAGTGAGTGGCAAATTGTGATGGTGATGTCTTGGAAACGATGAGGATGACAAACGAATCAAGAGGCTCGGTTTTTATCGGGATCCCATATTAAAACAAGGTCTCTTTATATCTTGACAAAAGACGGAGAGAACAAAAAAAGAGATAAGAAAAAGAGGATTTCATCTAAAGCACAGGCACATACAGACACAACACACGCGTACATACACACAAACCTTCTCCGTCATTCCTTCCCTGGCGCTCTAAAAAAAAGGGTTTGCTTGGCTAGCCTGCTCTTTCTATGCTGGCGGAAAGCGCACTTCACCCCTTAATTGCACATGAAGTTTCGATTTTTGGTCGGGGTCCCGTTTAACCGATGACGAGGGTGTCCTCGGAGGGGAAGTTGTACTGGGGAACCTCGAGGTTGAGGGGAGCGGGACCCTTTCTTATACGGCCGGAGATGTCGTAGTGGGAACCGTGGCAGGGGCAGAACCAGCCGCCAAAGTCACCGGATTCACCGATGGGGACACAGCCCAAGTGGGTGCAGACACCTAGACGCAAGAGGAGAGGGTTAGGGATCGAGTTGAGGTGGTCGTCGGCGACGGGATGCACATACCAAGCATGACAAGCCACTCAGCCTTCTGGACACGGTCCTCATCAGCCTGGGGGTCACGGAGAGACTGCCACTCAGTCTTCTGGGCCTCCTCAATCTCATCCTGGGTACGGTGACGGATGAAGACGGGCTTTCCACGCCACTTGATAATAACCTGTATGCGGGGGAACAGCGGTCAGATATCACAGTCGCACGAGGGCGAACCCGGCCGGGTAGTAGGGGAGTGGAGACATACGTTCTTGCCCTCAGGGATAGCGGCGAGACCGATCTCAACCTTAGCCTGGGCGAGGACGTCGGCAGAGGCGGACATGTTGACCAGGAAGTCTATTGATATGATCCCACGTCAGCGATAATGATCGGAGCGGCAAGGCAAGCCAGCCCATGAATCCCATCCATCGAAGTCGTTGATTCCCTCCAGTTGTTGTGCACCGTCCTCCCACACAAGTCCAAGCTCATATGCGAAACATTGAGAAGAGTCGGAGTCACCCACCCTGAACGGTAGCCTTAGCACCGACGGCAGAGGCCAGACCGAGGGAACCAGCCATAAAGTAGGAGAAGACCTGGTTGGAGCGGGGGCCCTTCTTGGAGGAGTATTTGCTGAAGTCGGGGATCTTCACGGTCTGGTCATAGTCCGCGGCGGGGGTGAAGGGGCTGGCGAAGCTGGATCTGGCATTGGAGACTCCCCTCCGCTGCTGGTAGGAGGCGATGGCGGCGCGAGGAGTGGTGAGTTGTTGCCGAGCGCAGGCGCGCAGGACGGAGTTGGAAGCGGAGGCGAGAGACATGGCGAATGGAGGCAATTGCACAGTCAATTGCGAGGATAAGGAAGGGGACCGCTAAGGAAGTGGTGGGTGGGGAGTGGAGGAGGGGGGGGGAGGAAAGAGAGATATCCGGGGAGGAGATCGGAGGAGGATTTGATTTTCCTTGAGGTTGGAGGTTGAAGTCGGAGGCCCGGCACTCATACGGAAAGTCGAACCAGAGCTTTCGCTACGGCAAGCGATCGGAATCACGGCGCATTTCATTGGCCCGCAGCACCCGTCTTAGTCAGAATCTCACCTGACGTATGGCCATTTGATTATCGTCCAATCTACCTATCATTGGTATCTATGTACTGCATGATGAGAAGTAGGTATCATTACAGTCGTTGTTAGACAATCCTCCATATACACCATTTATTCAATATAATGAGTATATACAATGCTTGACCCAGCTATTGCACTGCGCTGGACTCTGGTGCAATGCTATTAGTTGTCACCCTCTCCGTCCCGATCCCGCCCCGTCCAATGCTATTATCCAGATTCCCAATGCGGTTGACCAGAGACCAAATGAAGAGGTCCGATTGCTTTGGACCAATAATGAAGAGATAAGAAAAAAAAAGAAAAGAGAACAATAATCAACCAATTTTGCGACCAAGCGGACCCCCAAAGAACTCCCCAATGCCATGCAATGCTCCATCAGATTGTGATCATGTGCCACAGTCACTGGTCGGCCATCTCTACATCTTCATCCTCTGTCGAGGCCTCTACCGTTCGATCCACCATCATTGTCACCGTTGGTGGTCGAGAACCCCTTGATAGTTTGTCATCTGAGCCCGGTTGAGTCTCTTCGTTATTGTCTACCTCGGGCTTTCCTTCTGGCGCCGGAGGTATACTGCCGTTCAAGGTGCGCTGTCCCTTTTCGTATCCGGCTTCTCTGCTCGCTTCCTTGGCCCGCTTCTCCTTGAATTGCTTGTACGTTGTTGTCTTGGGGATCACGTCGGAGAGGAATTCGAGGTTATCGATGCGCGACACCGCCGTAGCTATGGCCAGAACTGTCAGCCTGTTGCACTGTATTTGGGTCAGGATCTTCTCTGCTACTAACCAAGGTCCTTGTATTGAATCGTTTTGCGTGGTTTCCGTTCCGACTTGACGACATTATGGCCTTGTTCGGTGAGGTATTGGATAAACATTTCCTGCATGACATGGGACAATATGTGAGCCGCAGGTGCCTCCATGAGACCACCGAGAGAAAAAACAAAGCACGAACCGTAGCCATAGCAATAACGAACGTGGCGTTACTCGAGCACTGAACAATATCTTCGTCGAGTTGGATGATCTTTTTAATTCGCGTTACTGTCAAGTATGATCAGTCAAAGCCGGCTGGAGAGATTTCTTGTCCACATACTGGGAAGAGCGCTCTGGCCGGTGATCTCTTGGGAGGCCGAAGACTCGGCCGCAGATTTGTCTTTGGGAGGCATTGTGCAGGCGCGTCCGGAATCTTCCCCTCAGGAAAACAGCAATGAGCAGCTCACGGTATGGTTTGAAGCTTCAGAGAAGAACTATATAGATCGGTATACGTTTGTGTGAGCTGGTGTTGAGAAAGTGGTCTGCGGGAGTGGGTTGACGATAGCGACGCGCGCGGGCCTTGAAACCCACCGCGCGTGGCGGAAGTGGAAATTCGGTCCAATCTCCAAGAATGATCCTCAATAGATCAGTGGAGTGGGACGCGCTTGGTTCTTTTTTTCTGTATGCTTATGAACTTGTGTCTCTGTAGTTAATCGTCTGAACAAGTGTAGCTCTGGCAATTTACCAAGTATGACCCTAGAAATCATAATTATTGTTTTGTCTTCTCGCTTCACAAGTTAAAGGTTTAATAGTACCGTACCCCAAAGCGGAAAGAATCCCTACTCCTTTCCACCTCCATTTTGTTATCGTCTCTCTCACGTGGGCGGCGGCCGCGCATCTACGGAGCTCTCTCTACTCTTCCATACTCATCCGTCGCAATCATCTCCGATCTACGCCAAAGCCAGATCATGCTCTTGTCGCCGACTCAACCGATGGAATGAACTCCATACCTGCCTCATCCACCTCGGCCCATCCACCCTCAGTCTTGGCTGAGCGGCGGAACTGGAGGAGGTTATCAGGCTTATCTGTTCTATCATCACCCGTCGATGAACGCCCGTCCACGGCCAACGGCCATGCCCCCGCCATCACCGAGGAGATCAGCGAGATCAAGAGATACGAGGACTTTACCACCATCGACTGGGTCCAGGATGCGATCCACGAACAGTCCCGACGGCGAGCGAAACGCCGAGACGGCTTTGGCTTCTGGGACCAAGAAGGCACTTTTGGGTGGAGACGCAAGGTGCGCGAATCTTATAACGCTGGGCAAGCTTGGGTCGTGATTACAATTGTCGGCGCGGTGATCGGCCTGATCTCGGCCTTGCTGAACATCATCACGGAGTGGTTGTCCGATATCAAACTGGGCCATTGTACGACTGCGTTCTATCTCAATGAGCAGTTTTGCTGCTGGGGTGCGGAGGGAGGTACGCTGTCGCTGTTGTCGCTCCTGTCGCATCGGCCAATGTGAGCTCATTCTTACTATAGGTTGTCCCGAGTGGAAGCCCTGGACGTCCTTTTCGTTCGTGAACTATATCATCTACATTTTTTATGCGGTATGTTGGCCTTATTGCACTCGTGTTTAGAGCGTCGCTGAAGGTTGCCTCGAGGTACTGTTCGCTTTCATCGCCGCAAGTCTTGTTAAGTCGTTCGCACCGTACGCCGCAGGCTCCGGAATCTCCGAAATCAAATGTATCATTGCAGGGTTTGTCATGAAGGGCTTTCTAGGGGCATGGACACTGTTGATCAAGTCAATTGCACTTCCGTTGGCTATTGCATCCGGTCTTTCTGTGGGCAAGGAGGGACCAAGTGTCCACTTTGCCGTTTGTGCCGGCAATGTGATCTCACGCTTCTTTGAGAAATACAAACAAAATGCCGCGAAGACAAGGGAGGTGTTGACAGCGACTGCGGCGGCGGGTGTGGCAGTTGCGTTTGGTAGTCCGATCGGCGGCGTGCTTTTCTCTCTCGAGGTAGGACTCTTGACTTGGCCAAAAGTGTCGTCTACTTACAATGCACAGGAGGTAGCGAACTATTTCCCGCTCAAGACTCTCTGGCGCAGTTATTTCTGTGCCTTGGTGGCCACAGGAGTGTTGGCGGTATGTAATTCACAGCTCTCAGACGAAGGCAGTCCTACTGACTTGGCTGGCAGATGATGAACCCCTTCCGAACTGGACAACTAGTCATGTTCCAGGTGCATTATGACCGAACCTGGCACTTCTTCGAATTGATCTTTTTTGTCTTGATTGGCGTTTTTGGTGGACTGTACGGGGCACTTGTTATAAAGTGGAACCTCCGGGTCCAAGGCTTTAGGAAGAAGTATCTCTCGCAGCATGCGGTCATGGAATCGGTCATACTTGCAGGCTTGACGGCTGTTCTCTGCTACCCGAACATGTTTTTGAGGATCAACATGACGGAAATGATGGAAATTCTGTTCCGTGAATGCGAGGGTGGCCATGACTATAACGGTCTCTGCGAGTGAGTCTCACATCTTCCTTGCCTTGACTTGTTGTTGACTTGGAAACAGGGCCAAGAATCGGTGGACGATGGTGGGGTCTCTGGCCGTGGCTACAATCCTTCGTATCTTCTTGGTTATCATATCGTATGGCTGCAAAGTGCCCGCCGGTATTTTTGTGCCTTCGATGGCCATCGGGGCATCATTTGGCCGCTTTGTCGGCATTTTGGTGCAAGCTTTGCATGAGGCGTACCCCAAATCCCAATTCTTCGCGTCTTGTGAGCCTGACATCCCATGCATCACACCGGGCACATACGCATTCCTAGGAGCAGGAGCAGCTCTGAGTGGTATCATGCATTTGACTATCTCAGTGACTGTCATCATGTTCGAATTAACAGGCGCGCTAAACTACATCCTTCCAACCATGGTGAGTCTTTCGAATGTACGACCTGGAGTATGAGTATAGCTAACGTAAAGAAGATTGTGGTCGGAGTCACTAAGGCCGTTGGTGATTGCTTCGGAAATGGTGGCATCGCAGATCGCATGATTTGGGCCAATGGCTTCCCCTTCCTTGACACTAAGGAGGACCATGTTTTCAATGTGCCTGTGTCCCAAGCCATGACAGCCGATCCAGTCTCCCTCCCTGCAGCTGAGTTTCCTGTTCGCGAAGCGGAGCATCTCCTGAACGACAATCAATTTCAAGGCTTTCCCATTGTCGAGAACCGGACAAACAAGACCCTAGTTGGATACATCGGTCGTACGGAGTTGCGATACGGGATTGACCGTGCCAAAGCTGAGGGTTTGCTCTCTCCCAATGCGACATGTGTGTTCACCAAGGAAGCCGCGGAAGCCGCCATCGCTCGCCGAGCGGCGGCGGCGGCTTCTACCTCTGCCTCGCAGCACCTGGCGCCCGAAACCTTCGATGACATTCACTCTAACGCCGGTGCGAGCATTGTGGACTTGAGCCGATACGCTGATCACACCCCGCTGACTGTCCATCCCCGGCTTCCCCTTGAGACCGTGATGGAGATCTTCAAGAAGATGGGCCCGCGCGTCATCGTGGTCGAACACCGCGGCCGCCTTACGGGCCTGGTCACCGTCAAGGACTGCCTCAAATATCAGTTCAAGGTTGAGGCTGAAGAGCAGGCCCTGGCAGCGACCAGTCCCCCGCAGCTCTCCCTTGAAGGGGCGTCGAATCCTCGCGCGAGCGACACGCTGGAGGAACGATTGTGGACCTGGATGCAGCAGGTAGGGTCGTTGTTCTCCTGGGAGCGAGCCTCGCGGATCCGACTGGGCAGTCGTAGGTCGGAGTCCCGACCATCAGCTTCGGCTGGCAGCGACCATCCGGAAGGAGCGGCATCGTCTTCTTCTTACCCGCACGATCCGATGGAGTTAGAAGATAGATGAAAGCAGTGTTGTATAGAGTACATACGAATAAATATATTAGATTTATTGATCACCGAGAAGTCACGGTCGTAACTCGCAACATTGCTTGCACTGACGTTATCACAATGTACTGATCTAGCCATACTCACTCCAGAATGGACCTTGATCGCAACACCTTCCCTCTACAAGCCCATATCCCATCTCCCGTGTAAATATCTGCTCAAAAACCACCAAAGAGTAAGATATCATACCATCTCGAACACATGTACAGTATAGCTAGCTAGCTACCAACAACCTCACGAACAATAGCCCTAAAGCCCCCCCTCCCCCTTCCTTCTCTTATAGAGCCCAAAAAGAAGAC